>NC_048233.1:20610150-20910150 GCF_002007445.2 Ailuropoda melanoleuca
AAAAAAAAAAAAAAAAAAAAAAAAAGAAGGAAAAGATCAGCAAGAATCAGAAAAGGCAGTATTCCAGGCAGGCACTGAAAAATTACACAAACTAGTTTCCTGGGTCTCAAGCATCAGAAGTATTTGATAACAGTTGGCACAAGGCTTTTTATTTTTTTTTATTTTTTTTTAATTTTATTTATTTATTCGTCAGAGATAGAGACAGCCAGCGAGAGAGGGAACACAAGCAGGGGGAGTGGGAGAGGAAGAAGCAGGCTCATAGCAGAAGAGCCTGATGTGGGGCTATCCCATAACGCCGGGATCACGCCCTGAGCCGAAGGCAGACGCTTAACCGCTGTGCCACCCAGGTGCCCCGGCACAAGGCTTTTTAAATCTTTGAATCTGAATCAAGCTCTTAGTTCTCACAGACACCCACCAATAACTACAGTTCTGTATTCAGCCCAAATTATACATTTATAATAATTGCTAAGCATGCGAGGTTTTAGATGAATGAATTATAATGAACACTTTCTTCACAAGTTAATCTAGATATCAAATATTTTAATATAAATCAGATTACTTTCATTAATCATTGCAAATTTCTCTTGTTAAAAAAATCGTGATTACCTGATTAGTTTATCATCACCACACAATTATCCCCTACATACAGAAATTTACATATTTGTAAATGTATGAACAGGAAATAGTTTAGCATTTTATCTACAAATGCATACTGAGAAAAAAATCCAAGTTCTATAAATTTCTTTAAATTAAATTTTTATGCATCTCAGAAAAATGGCAGAGAATTCCAATTTGAAAAGTGCCAGTGTACAGACAAAGATTCCAGCTAGCAAAGTGTCTAAAATAGGAGAGGATTTCCATGAATACTGTTAATCAGTTTCCACCTGCTCAATATGTATTTTGCAGGCACCTAGTTCTCTGGGTCTCAGATGACTTATAAAGACAACTCTTGCTTTCCCCACTGACAACTTCCTAGTCAGAACTTCTTTTCTAATAAGCCAAGGTGAGCATAAAGCTGAGATAAAGAGCTTTCCACTCCCGCACAATTTTTCTTTTCCTATTTTTTTTAAGTAGGCTCCACGCCCGGGGTAGAGGCCAGTGCAGGCTCAAACTCACGACCCTGAGGTCAACACCTAAGCCGAGATCAAGAGTAGGACACCTAACCCACTGAGCCACCCAGGAACCCCTCCACTGCCTCATAATTTATCAACACTTAAGAAAAACATACTTAAAAAAGAAAAGAAACACATACTTTATTGCACATTCCACTGTTGACCACAGGTGCACATTTATGATGAAACTTAATTCTCTACCCAGCAGTAGACAGTGTTTCATAGTTATTGCTTTATTTTCTCCATACAACTAAAGATTATTTTAGCATGGTGGTCCTCCCCCTCAGGAGTGATTTTGCCCCCAGGGACAGCTGGTGATGTTTGGAAACATTTTTGGCTGTCACACTGAAGTGAAGCCATTAGCATCTAGTGGGCAGAGGCTAGGGTAGCTGCTAAACATTCTACAATGAACAAGACAACCTCCTACAACGAAGTTTTCCAGTACCAAATGTCAACAGTGCTGAGGAGAAACCCTGTTTTACCAATGCATAAAAGACAATAAAGTCCAGAACAATGATGACCAACTTACTAAACAAGCTACACATGATAATTTTTAGAAATTTGACTACAGAGATTATGGTCAGAATATAAAAATATAATAATATAATAATATAAATATAAATAAAGTGAATGTAATTATTTTATTAATTGAATTTTAAATAATTCATAAATAATTGTAAGAATAAAACATTTAAAAACCTATCACCAGATTTTTTACTTTTTATAATGTCCCCAACCCTTAAAGATCTTAATGCCAATTTCTTTAAATAAGTCCTTTTAAAAGACTCTTTGAATCACACAAAACAGAATCTATTACAACTGCAGGAATCACAAAACAAAACCAAAATATCTAAACTTACCGCTAAGCCCATCAACATATTTTCACCCACTGTGATCTGAATTCTCAGTCCAAATAAAGCATTCATTCCTTTGAGTTTTAGTTTATTCATTAGCTGAGTATGCACTTCATATTCCATAAATGGCAACAGATTACTGATAGCTGTGGCATTTGCTTCTGCCTGTGCTTTCTTTTTTAAGCGACATAACCTGTTAAGGAAAATCATTTAGTCACTAGTCAGTTTCTTGGTACCATCTTAAGAAATGTCCATTTTTTAAAACTTTCTATAAATGTATTTAATAAAACATTTACTTGCTGCAAATGGGTTTATTAAGTTATATCAATAATCTTTTCTGTCATTTTTTTCATTGTGTATGCTTTTGCTAAAAGTCCTATTTTAACAAACGAAAAAGAAAAATCTCAAAATCTCTAGAAATGAAAAAAATACCTATCAAAATCACTAGAGAATATAATTTAAAATCTTAGGTTTCATAACTCCATGTGATCATACGATGAATGGATAGCAAAGGAAAAAAGTAAATTTACTCATTGAAAGAACACAAAACTTTCCTGAGTATCTACCATGTGCCAGGCACTGTTCTAGGTGGTGAGCGCTAATCAACAAACAAAACACAGAGTCCCTGTTCTCATGGTTATATTCCAGTGGAGGGAGGTGGGAATAAACAAAGAAACAACGTAACACTGGATTACCTTTAAGACTCAGGTGTCTGAAGAAAATGAAAATGAAGTGAGTGGGAATAACTAGACAGAAGGCCTTACAGGAGAGATGATACCTGACCTGGGATCTTAAAAACAAGATGGAACCAAGAGAGCTGGAGAAAGACAATTACAGAATGGGGCTGGCATATTAGCAGAACCAAAAGGAGACTGCTACGCTAAAGTGAAGTGAGCAAGGGTGAGAGTAGTATGGATGGGGGTGCAGTTAAGCAGGGGCACAATCGTATTAGGGGCTTACAGGTCATGGTAAGGAGTTTGATTTTATTCTACCAGCAATGAGAAACTCCAGGTAGGTTTTAAGCAGTAACATGATCCAATTTATGTTTTAAGATATCATTTGTATTGCCACACAGAACATGGAATAAGGATGACAGAACGGATGAGGAGATGGTAGCAAAAAGCAATTAGAGTGACAGACAATGAGAGCTTAGACTAAAAAGGTAGCAGTAAAGATGAAGGAAAGATCCCAAAACTGATAAACCAGGGTATTTAGGTTGGTAGTTATCAATCTTTAGCTTGAGAGCTCATTAAAAAACAATTACTAGGACCCATCCCCAGAGTTTCTGATTCAATAGGTCTGGAGTAGAGCCTGAGAATCCGCATTTCTGTAAGTTCTCTCAAGAATGGTGATGCTATTGGTCTAGGGATGACACTCTGAAAACTGCTGATGGACACTAACTCCCTCCTACCATAAACAAACAAACAAACAAACAAAAAACTGGATAAATTATATATTTTTAAGAATCTTAAAAGCATCACAGGACCAGGGCAAGGGGTTAATGGAGAGTATAAACATAAGGAGACAGCATAAGGAGGTTCTTTTGTGGTCACAGAACACAGTTCTGTGTCTTAACTATATGGTTGTGGTTACACAAATTTACCTGTGGGATAAAGTTGCATGGAACTATACATATACACACAAATACATAAATGAATGCAAGTTTAAAAAAGTGTAAAAACCGAGTAAGGTCTGTAGTATAGTTAACAGTATTACACCAATGTTAACTTCCTAGTTGATACTCTATTATAACTGTATAAGATGTCACTAATGAGGGAGCTGGGTGAAAAGTACATGGGATTCTTTGTACCACTTTTGCAACTTTCTGTGAGCCTATCACAGTCTAAGGAAACAAAACACAATGAATAATAATGAACACAAATAACAGAATATAAAAAAATTTCAGATGTTAAAATTATCCATTAAAGAATCTGTCACAGGCTATAACATATAATATTAGATTTGAAAAAGAACAACTTAAAACTTATAGAAATGAAAATAGATTATCAAAAATTTAAAACCCCAATTATTGGGCTTACTAGAATATTAGAGACAGCTGAAGAGAGAATTAAAGAACTGAAAGATAGATAAGAAAGTATCCAAAATATGACACAGACAAAAAGAAAATACAGACAAGAGAATAACATAGAGGAGGCAGTGAGAAAGTCTAACATTTTTAATTACAGTATCAAGAAGAGAGAAGAGATGAAACATAAGAGAACTAATATCTAAAAATTTTCTAAAGCACATGAAAGAATCTATAGATTTAGAAACCCAATATACAGCAATTAGGATAAAAGAATTCCATACCTAACATTTCACAGGGAAATTGCAGAAAACCAAAGACAAATAGCTCACACATAGCCTGGGGGTGGCGGGGGGAGGCTACCTTCAAAGGAATGAAAGTTAATCTAATAGATCATTTCTCAACAGTAGCAATAAAAGCCACAAGGCAATGGAAGCGTATCGTCAATGTGCTGCAAGAAAATAAACAGTAGCCCCAAATATCTTTTCAAGGTAAGTAAATATTTTCAGACAAGCAAAAATAGACAGTTCACCACCAGCAGACCCACCAAAAATAAATACTAAAGGGTATTAGCAAAAGAAAAACAATCCCAAATAGAAGGTCTAAGATGTAAGAGGAAATGAAAGCAAAAGTAAATAGTTCAGAAATATATTCGAAAATAAAACTCAACATGACTTTTTAAGATAACTCTGATGCAGGAAGGTAGGCAGGAGGACAGTGTCAAAGAATACCATATTTGGCATGAAGAATTAGAGCAGAGGGATCACTCATTAAAATAAAGAAGGGTAGGGATGCCTGGGTGGCTCAGTAGGTTAAGCGTCTGCCTTTGACTCAGGTCATGATCCCAGGGTTCTGGGATCAAGTGCCACATCAGGCTCCCTGCAGGGAGCCTGCTTCTCCCTCTGCCTGCCAGTCCCCCTGCTTGTGCTCTCTCTAATAAATAAAGAAATAAAATCTTTTAAAAATTAATAAATACATAATAAAATAAAATAAAGAAGCTAATATGAAATAAGTGAAGAAAATCAGCTGTTCAATTCGGAACAAAGTCTGTGATGCCTACAAGACTTCAAAACAGGGTATGAAAGTATATGAGTCTGAAGCTCAGAAGAAAGTTCTGGACTGGAGTTGTAAATCTGAGAGTCACAGGCACTATAGGAGTTGATGAGTTCAACTGGGGAGAGAGCTTTGAGAAGAGGGTCCAGACCCGTGGCCCTTCTAGGATCAAGAAAAGGAGGAGGAATCAACAAGGAGACTAAGGATTATACATAAAAGTAGGAAAAACTTGGGGGGCAGGGGGCACTATGAAGTCAAAGGAGTATGAAGGAGAAAATGATCAACTGTATGATGCTGCTGAGATGTCAAGTAAGATGAGGACAGAACTGCTCGATGGATTTGGTAACCTGGTAGTTATTAGTGACCTAGACAGTTATAGCTGCTTCCTGTATGCCAACCATAACTTAGCATTTCCTACTCCAGTACACTTTAAAAGGAACTGTTAACAGCTAAATACAATAAAAAAAGAAACACTACATGTCATTGTTCTTTAAAAGAAAAAAAATCAATTTCTAAAATGTATTACATATTTAATGTCCTTAAAACAAAGCCGCACTACTAGCCCGCAACACGTTAATTAGTAATTCTCATAATAATAAACATTTGTACAGAATTTAAATGTTTAAAACTGCTTTTGCATATGAACTCATTTGAGTTTCATAAAGAGTGTACTCTTCCTCCCAATTTTCTATGTGATTAAATACAAGATTTGGATAGCACTGCCCAGCCTGCCCAGGATCACACAGGTACGAAACAGTACAGCTGACATTTGAAACAGGTCTATTTGACTTCATACCCCAGAACTCTTTCAAGGACCCCAAATACTATTTGCACAAATATACCTTGCTTGAATAAGACAACCTTTTCCAATAACTGTTGCATCTATTGGGAGGTCTATAGTTGTAAAGAGAACATCAGGAACTTTTTGTTTCCTGCAGTTATAGCAGTATGTGAGATGAGCTGGAAATGGCATATTCAGTTCATCATATGGTATGTGGCAAAATCCACAGCCTGCAGGCAAATTTTCTTCTAGCCTAATAAATACATCAAGAAAAAAAAACAAAGCATTCTTTAAAATTCTATGCATTTTTTTCAAACACACATTTTTCATATACAGTATTATGTACAAACTACACCACGACTTCTACCACAGTAGGTTATGAGAGTACCACTATGACTACTAAGAATTAAAAAGGACCATGAAATCAGAACCATACACTTTCATATGCGAGAAAAGACTTACACAAGGAGCCACTGAATTGCATCAATTTGTATGTTTGAGGATGTCCCACCTGACAAAAACCACTATTATCCCAAAGCTTGTTCTTTGTGATACAACATAAAAAGAGATGGTTAGACACAGGTGATATTTTCCTACTGTCTGACAAATATAACTCAAATATAGTCACAAAACAATTCCCAAGGAAAAAAACCTCTTTAGCCAGACAACCTAACAATTTGAAACAACAACAACAAAAAATTACGATCAAAAACAAACCTATTTAAAAATTGAAAAAGTCAAAAATAGGCGTAAGCTAATGTTTCTAATTTCCAATGACTAAGATTTGAGAAACCGTAACACCTGTTTCACAAACAACATATATATCATATATAAACCACAAATGACAACACACAACCTTCCCAATCATTATAAAACGTTTGTTGTAATAATGTTGTTTATGAATTCATTTTAGAATGATTAAGTATTTTTTTCACTCATCAAATCTGAGGAAATTAGGGGAACAACAGAAATGGAAGCAGAAGGAAGCTCCATGGAGAACTCCACACAGCCACACCTTCTAGGGTTCTGGAAAGATGTGGGTTCTCAATTTACTTCAAGCTAAAGCGACCTGTTAGAAGTTGAAACCTGGCAAGTGGGCAAATTAAAAAGGAAAAAGGAAACTCATACGATATCTACTACAAGTCAGGCTTCCTGTAAATTCCGTGTACACATTATTTCACTGAATATCCACAAAACCTTCTAAAATCACTCCCAGATATTATTCTTTTATTGTTGAGATGGCATTCTGGTATATTAGAAGTAACAGGGAAATCAAACAGATTCTAAGTGGAGTTGTATGACCTTCCACAGTCATTTAAGCTCACAGAGCCTCCTCTAGAAAACAAGAATAATATCTACCCAGAAAGGCTCGTTTTCTTTGAGATTAAGCAAGAAACATAGCTAAACACACCCCCTGCAATATAATATGCAGTGAACAGTAACAAAAACTAGTTTTTCTTGGCCTGAAACTAACCTGAGATACTAAGTAACTTGTTCAGTCACAGTAAATACAAAGGAGCTGACCTCAGATTCTAATGTCAGGTTGCTTGAACCAAAGCCTATATGTTACAAAGGGGCATAAAAGGATGAAAACTTTGGCAATTTTTAACTAAACACCTCAAAGAAATTTGAACTTAAGTGATGTTATATCATAGGCATAAAAATAGAAGTATTTAAATTTAAGAAAGCATTTGAAATATGAAATATACAAAGGAGGATTGTTTCTAAGTACTGAGATCATGGGCAGTGCCTTCTTCCTTGCACTCTCCGATATTTTTCAAATTTTCTCTAGTAAGCAGAAATAATTTTATAGCAAGAAAAAAAAAGACATTTTCCTCTTTTACAGATAGGGTTGGTATCTGTTGCGCTAGACTGCTATATGAGAGAATTCACTGTATCCATCCAAGCCACAAGACCAAAATAATCAAGCTGCATGGAAAAGGTCATTTGTTAAATCAGGCTTCTATCCACTCAAGAATGAAATGAACTGACATGTGTCAGAACTATGTTGCAGCACTGGAACAACTCACTGGCCTGCAGTTTTCTCAACACAACACTCTGATTTTTACTGTACTTCAAAATGTCCCACACCCCTATTTTCCTATTTATGATGACTTTCAATGCTCTATAATGTACTACGGTCAAAATCCATTTTTAATACAAGCTAAAGAAGAAACCGACCAAGGTCTTCTGTTTGCCTTTCTGACCTAGAATATTTTTGTTATATAGAAACTTGAGAATTTATACTAAAAAAAAATACAAATATGCATACAGTGGAGTAAGGGGTAATTAAAATTTGTATTATCCAGGTATACTCTGGCACCAAACTAATAGTTTTCTGTATGTATATTTGATAATTTCATCTGTTTATGGAAAGCATTTTTGACATTTATGGAAGCTAACAGATTAAGGGATGAAAAAATAAACTAAAAAGTAATCTCATTTTATGTAATAATTTCACTTTTACTTTCTCTTTAACAAACATTAAAGTTATACTTCACTTTCCAGGAAATTTTATATATAATTTTGGTACAATATAGATTGTTTATAAATTATAAGTTTTCTTTATGCAAATTGTTTCATGACCTTTTTCTGTTTCAGAGGTAAGACAAAGGGAAGGGAAAAAATCAAAAATTATTTCTATACTGTAACAAACAAAAAAACATATACTTGAAATTCTTTGATTGACAGTCACACATGTAATTTATCGGGATACTAGGGGGGCATCTGGGTGGCGCAGTCGTTAAGCGTCTGCCTTTGGCTCAGGGCGTGATCCCAGGGTTCTGGGATCGAGCCCCACATCGGGCTTCTCCACTGGAAGCCTGCTTCTTCCTCTCCCATTCCCCCTGCTTGTGTTCCCTCTCTCGCTGGCTGTCTCTCTCTGTCAAATAAATAAATAAAATCTTTAAAGAAAAAAAAAAAGATACTAGGAAAATTATAATAAGGCGTGTCACGTAGTACAGAACTCAGTACTTCTCTGTTGCTACAGGTTAGGTAAAAAGCAGTAAAGTGCCTAGTCCTGATTTCTACATTGTACCACTGTAACCCACCCTCATACAGAACTATCCTGGCTCTAAAGTTAAAAGTCAACTTCTCCCTTCTTTGCCCTTATAGAAAATAAGCCAGGCTGCCATGACAACCTCTGTTCCAAACAGCCCTCCACGGTGCCATCCTGCAGAAATCTAGGGTTGAGTACAGCTGCCGTGCCGGATGCAGATAAAATACAGACCTCTTCACTATAAAAGAAAAAAATATAAAATAGTTAATATCTTCAGGCAACCTAGCTTTGGAAAATGTTAAATATCAAAGTGATTATAAGGGTGACAATTTATACTCAAGTTAGACTCTACTAAATATTAATAATATCATAGGATTATCTCCTATCCTCCTATCCTAGGATAAAAAATAGAAATAATTATTAAGATGAAAAGGGCCAGAGTTATTACTTTAAAAGTGTAAAAGATAAAGTATAATATTAATGACAATAAATTCCTTTAAAATATAAAACTGATAATAAATACTGGAATGTTTCAAAATAAAAGTAGTAACAATTATGTTGCTGAATTCAGCAATAATCTATAAAACAGTATTAAAGCACTCTTTAAATGCATATTAAAGTTTATTAAAATTACTTTAAAAGCTTAATATGTAATGATCAATATCAGTATTGCTGCAGCTTAACTTAAACGTAATAACAAAAGGTATCTGAAACAATACCCAAAATACACTAAATGGAGCTTAAAGTACATCATTATATGTATGATAAAAAGTGATTTTTGAAAGAATTCTTTGGAATTCTTTATTACATATCACCTAATTTTAAATAATCAATAGAATTATTGAATGAGATCACCCAAAGCAAATGAGAAAAGTAGCAGTCCAGGGACAAAATGATGGAAACGAAGTATAAATGGACCAGAAGCCTAAAAGGACATGAAAGAAATGGTCACTTGATCTGTAATTGAGCAGAGAGAGCCCAGGCTCAAAATGTTCAAGTGGGTACTGAGAAATGTCAAGGAATAATATGGAGCCACTGAGGGTACTGAATAAGTAAGAAGGTGCTATGAGAGCAGAAGTACATTTCAGAGAGTTTATCCAGTAATAGTGAATAGGATGGATTAGAACAGAAAAAAAAATTAGTACATAGGATTTAAATACAAAGACTTTTTTTGAGGTCTAGAGGGAAAAAGGAGCTTGAATCAGATGAATTCAAACTTCTAAGTAAACGGACTCATTTCTGTACCGCTGCATCTATCTGCGACCTGTCCCCTGCCACACTGAATCCACACCTCTGCCTTCCCTGTGTGCTGTTCTTCTGGCCTTGAACACTCCCCTCATGCCGCCTCTCTTCATTTACATAATTCACACTCATCCCCTGAGATTTAGCTTAAGTTTCAGTTACTTCATTAACACTTTCTTCCAATCTTACTTCTAAACTACAACCCTCTGGATCCCACAGCATCCTAGGATATCTCTATCATAAAATGTGTTGTACTTCTCATTATCCTCCTGGCAAAAACTACATCTTTTAAGGGCACCTGGGTGGCTCAGGTGGTTAAGCGTTCAACTCTTGAATTCAGCTCAGGTCATGATCTCTGGGTCTTGGGACCGAGCCCTGAGTCAGGCTCTGTGCTTAGCGCAGAGTCTGGTTGGGATTCTCTCTCTTCCTCTGCCCCTCCCTCTGCTCTAAGTAAATAAATAAAATCTTAGGGGGAAAAAAAAAACCTACAACTTTTAAAACCATAACCCTAGGACCTGAAAGCATATGACACTAAAACTATGAATGAGCCAAGGCTGTCTACTGGAAAGTAAGGCAGGATAAGCATAACAAAGTATTAGTTTAACACGAGTAGAACAACTACACGGGGGACAAAGGCACAATATCATACATGGTCAGCAAAAGAAAAGAAAGGGCCCTCCGAAGATGAAACAGCATGGCTCTGTAATGTCCACATTTACTGGAGTCTAATCATTTTTCTCTAACAATAATGACTACCATATGCACAAGAGAATTACCCATGTAACACCGGACAGTAAGAATTAGCCAAGAACAGGTGGAAATATAAGACAGCAGAAGGTCAAACAGCTTCTAGATGATATCTGTTATAAACTTTTCGATGGGTTGAAAATAGGGTCCATCAATGGCAGTCAGCAAGTTAAATCAGAACCTGAGTAAGGAACTAGGCAAAGTTTTGGTTAAGGTAAGATCAAAACAAACCAGGTGTAAATGGACAAATGAGATGGGTGGAAAGACAATATTAAGCTGTGATCCAAGAGTGAAATTTTATAGTTTCACATTTTTAAAGGGAAACATTTTGAGCAATAATGAAGTCCAAAAGGTGGTTGAAAGTGAGGACAGAGGAGGACTTAAGAATGAGAAAGCACAAGGTCAAGCTGTTAGAAGGAGGGTAATCATGTTCAACTGGTGGAAACAGCAGAGAATTAAGAAAGGTGGAAGAATGGGGCGCCTGGGTGGCACAGCGGTTAAGCGTCTGCCTTCGGCTCAGGGCGTGATCCCGGCGTTATGGGATCCGAGCCCCACATCAGGCTCCTCCGCTATGAGCCTGCTTCTTCCTCTCCCACTCCCCCTGCTTGTGTTCCCTCTCTCGCTGGCTGTCTCTATCTCTGTCGAATAAATAAATAAAATCTTAAAAAAAAAAAAGTATGAACTGTGGAACTGGCAAGGACTCTCAAGTAAGAAAGGTTGTTCTAATGAAAGGTAGGAGAAAAAGGAATTGAGAGTAAGAGT
Source organism: Ailuropoda melanoleuca (assembly GCF_002007445.2). Taxonomy (NCBI): domain Eukaryota; kingdom Metazoa; phylum Chordata; class Mammalia; order Carnivora; family Ursidae; genus Ailuropoda; species Ailuropoda melanoleuca. The sequence continues at coordinate 20,621,726 of NC_048233.1, forward strand.
ATGGAAGTCCCTTCCTAACTCGGAGAGCTAGGAAGGATGATGTGTTGGCATGAGAAAATTACATTACGAATTAGTAAAAGAGGGCAAAAAGAGTTTACAGACGAACTTTAAAGAAAAATGGCAGTTCATTTACAACAGATCAAGGGTCTCAATATGCCAGAGGAAGGAGTTAGCAGGGTCACAAAGTAGAGTACAGTAGGCCTAAAATTAATACTTGCTATGTGCCAGTATCAATTCTCATTTAGTTCTTCAATAACCTTAATTGATAGGTGGTCCTTATCTCCATTTCAACTTATAAATTGAGGCTCAGAGGAGTAGTTACTTTCCCAAAGTTTCACAGCAATTAAGTGGCAAAAGTGGCACGAGGACCTTGGTCTGATGCTCCTAGATCACGCCACAATTCTTTTCTCTGTACTTGCATAAACCTTTTACCCTTTCAGATGACAATCTGTAAATTACAGCATCTAGAAAATCAAGTTATTATCATTTACCAGATGCTAGTTGATTCACTGTAGCCCACTACAGCATGACAGCCTAATGCTTTAGCATGTGATTTTATTTCTTGTCTGATTTCTGCCCACCACGCATCTCGAGTTTCTGGTTCATCTGAAAAATAAATTTTAAATCTGTTCACTACTCAATAGCACATTGTCTATATGATAAAGAAATGTTTAAAATAAACATACTCTGGAAGGCAAAGACATACTGGTCTATAACAGATTTTAAAACCAACTTCACATGTTTAAAATGTTATTTCTCAAAATGCTTAACATTTTAATTTAATGTTACCTCAAAAAGTTTAACATTTTAAACTTGATTAAAAGAAAATAAACCAACTAGTTCTATTTGCTTTGTTACTTTAGGGGACCTCTATAGGGATGTATTTTATTAGATACGATTTAAAATGTAGACCCAGAGTTTCCAGATTCTAATCCTAAACTGAGAGGATATTCTGTGTCTCACTCACCTTGCTCAGTGAACATTTTGAGTCATATCCATAAATTTAATTTCAATTCTGATTTCAGTTCCTGGTACCTATTTTTTTTTATAACCCACCATATTCTAGGTTCTTTCCAAGACAAAGGTTTGTCAGTGTTAAAAAAGAGAAAGCCACGTAGCCATCCTTGTGGGTCCTAACGCAAAGTAACAAGAAATGAAGGGACTAGCCAATTTAAAATAAAGAAAGCAAATATATTTAAAGATTAACACAAATAATTTGGTTAATGTATATAAGGACAATTTTCAGTTAGTACATTATAACTTCATATATGGTTCTGTAATTAAGAAAATGCCTCAGAATCACAGCATTGCATTTTATTACCACAGAGGAGTCCAATATTGCTCGTAATAGAGCATTATAAATGAGGCATCTGGCACACATACTTCCTAATCACTTGCATTTAGCCGCAAACTACTGGTGAACAGCAGCTGAAAATTATAGTAACATTTTATGTGCAAAGATGTTAAAAACAGAAACAGTCTATAATAAGCATATCCTAATGTGTTTCTTTTTGGGGCCAATTCCATTTGGGAATAATTTGGGATAGAAAAAACTTAATCTAACTCTAAATAGGATGCTAACCTCTTACTGCAAATTTTCCACATAAAAGACACTATTAAAACTGAAAATCAAACAATCCAAAAACTTTCTTTTTTGAATTTCAGTACATATCCGGTTTTCAAAACATGCTTTTTAAGTAAGTAGAATAAGTAGAATTATACTCACTAGTAAAATACTGAAGACAGCAAAATAAAGAAAAGTTAAAAGTCTCGTTATAGCTGACATTCCTATGATGTAACTTTGTTTCCTCCACAGGGAGGAGATCAGCAAAAGGGAAAAATGAGATAAAAGCCAGAGCTACAAATGATGCCAGCCAGTTCTTATATTAAAGTTTTGGATCCAAGATAGAGCTACACTAAAACTTTCTTTCAGAAAAAAATAAAATAAAATAAAAATAAAAAATAAATGCAGACTCCAGGAAACTGAGGAAACGATCCAAGGATGAGATAAAATAAAGAAGAGAAATAGAAAAGACTACAATATGGTATTAGCAATCAATATTATGAATTAAGAAATGTGTAAGGCAATTAGGTAGCCCTATTTTGCACATACATTATTATGTTAAAGAACTTCTTCATATTCCCTCTGAAATATAGACATTAACAGCACAAATACACTCTCAAATCCATTCTCTTTTTAGGCATACGTGTTCCCAGACCAATTTGGGCATCTGTTTAATGTCTTCCTTTCCTAATAAGGAAATTTTTATCATAAGACAAAAACTTATTCAAGCAGTTGCTCAATCTATCAAATTATTTATGATTCTCTGAAAACAGGTATCATAAATAATAATAGAAATATATCTCAGTTTAGAAAACAACTATTTTCCCTGAAAAACTACGTAAAATAAAGTTTAACTTTTCTTTAAAAACACTAGTAGAAGCTGCTATTTACTTTTTAAACCTTTCTGGGAGTTTAAAATATTATTTGCTAAAGCAAATAACTGTATACTATGTTTTTACAAAAACAGATTTTTCTCACATTGGATTTGCCTACATCTGTGCCACAAGTAATACATGGTAGCCTTTCTGTTTTAAATTAAATTTTACAGAAAGTAATCCATAACATTGTTTTTTTAAATTAATTTTAAAAAATGGAGGAAGTTACTTATTTTAAGTTCAGGATATATTTATTCAGAAATGGCCAGCATGTCTAAATGGAAAAGTATGTAATAATAATTACTATGAAATACATATAACCACATAGAATACAAAGTTTATTTACATCGAACTTACCTTGGTATAACACATAAAATAATCAGATAATTAAACCAAACACTAATGAAAGAATAAGTGGCTGATTTAAAAAAATAATAAACAAAACAAAAAGCTGAATGCAGCGCAAGTGGAGCATTCATATTCTTCTGACAAGTTCACAAGCAGCCTTTATTTTGACACATGAGCCACACAACTGCACATGGGGATGCCATTGTTGTATTTAATAAAGTATTTACAAGTCTAATAAAAGCTAAAGAGTTACATAACATGGGAGCTAAGGAAGCAAATGGCATATGTCCACACTCCAAAGAATTTGTTAAATTTTGTTTTTGGCTTAAGCAAAAGCTCAGAGAACAGAGGGTTTTGCAAAGCAGATTCAGCAGACAGGAGCCAGAAACAGTGGATATTTTGGCGCATGCTTGGATCAGGTGACAGTACAGACTGAAAACTATGGCAGCTCACTGAAATGGTTACAGAAAGTAATGGCCCTAGATTCTAGGTGAAAGCAAGGCAAGCATACAGTAGGGAGCACTTCATCACAAACTAGGAATTGAATTAACAATAATTATCTACAACTGTAAGCAAGAAGCCAAAGGATGAATTTGTTGGCTACTAAATTTAGGGGTTATTTAATTAAAATAAAATTAAGAATAATCAATTTATTTAATATTTAAAAAATTAAATTTATCTTCAAAGCCTATATTATATTTATGCCAGAGATGAGCCAGAGGATATTCACGTAGTAATAACTCAGCCTAACTTATATAAATGAAAATTCACAAATATCATGGTATTTAATCCTATAATAGAATTTTTAAAGCTTAAAAACTGTTAACTGTATTCTTATAAGAAACACACTAGTTGAATTTGAATTGTTTAATTCACTCTCCAAAAGTCAAAACTGAGGATCTACCATACTCTTATATAAAAGGCAAAACAAAGAGTCTGGCTTAAAAATTTATGGCAACTATACGTGCCACTCATGAAACTGGATACAATTTAGTTATTTGAAGGATATACAGCTGAGATGTGAAGGTTGCAATTAATCAACATTTCAGAGATGTCAAGAAAAAAATATCTTCCCTTTAAATACCATGCTCCTCCTAATAATCTATAGAATTATTTATAATCCTAAAAAGACCTCATTTTAGGAGATATTAAAATTTATTTATTATATAAATTATATTTCATACTATATTATGTTTTTCTCCTATGGGTCAAAACTCTTCATAGATAATATCTTTCTTTTTTTTAAAGATTTTATTTTTAAGTAATCTCTACACCCAACGTGAGGCTCAAACTCACAACCCCAAAATCAACAGTCACATGCTCCATCGACTGAGCCATTCAGGCGCCCCACAAATCTTTTAATATATCCTTTTATTTGTAGTCATGAACTGGGCTGTAAGTCAATACCTCACCGATGCTTCTTTTAATGTCTGAACACTTTGGTTGGCATCACAATTAATTCACTTTACTACTGTCACTTTTCTAGAGCATGGCCATAGCTTGATATCTTGCCATCTTTTTAACATTTTATCTTATTTCTGAAATGCAGGTGAAGCTGGTAAAGATTCCTAAAATTAAAGTAAATGCTTATATCTCAGAAAGTAAAGAAGTGAACAGCTCAACATAATATGCCTTTATAAAACTGAATTCCTTTGAGATTTTAGGCAATCACACACTTGCAACTAAGAAACACTGACTACACAAACTGTTCATTTTAATTCTATTTTTACATAGCTCTGGAAGAGAATAATTCTGCCCTTGAGAAACTTTTAATCTGACTTAAAGAAAAAAAGGAAACGGATAATTATTCAATCTAATTTTTAAATAAACAAGAGGTGATCAAGTGTGAGGTGGGCTCAAATAAACATTTTTAATACAATGATTATCTTGTTAACGGATAGCATAAGAAAGCCACATTCTTAAATACCTTAAAGTATTATTCCAACACAAAACAACTTTTGAAGAAGATAAATTTCCCTTAATGAAACAGAAATTAGAGAGTTCAGGTTCATGTATACAATCTCAAACTAGGTGGGGATTCAGTATCAACCTAGGAAGAACAGTCCCATCATAGAGGAAATGATGTGCAAATTCAAAGCAGACACCAAGTTGCAGTAATTTGGGATGTTAGGATGGTAGCTGGGATATAATCCATGTTAGATCAAACTGGAGTCTTCACTATTTATAAAATAAGTCAGATATATAATTACTCCTTATCTGTGAGACTTCCCTCTTTATATATAGAGAGAAAATTATATATTACATTTACATGTCACTATAACAGTATAATTAATATCCAGTTATATTAGATATATATAAAGAGTAAAATTTCAAAATTAAGGATATTACATATCTGACTTTTTTTCAGATAATAAAGAATGGACAGTAGTCAATATCCAATTACATTATATATAGACAGAAAATTATTTATTACATTTATATGTTGCATTACATATAAAAGAAGCTCACACATCATACATGGCCTCCTGAACTCTATATACCTACTTCCTAAAACCCTTACTAAAATTCTTAAAACCAAAAGCTGCTTAACTACTTTAGGCTTAGTTTTGCACATCTGCTCCTGAGTACCTCTCAGATGTAGTAAAAATAACTGCTGGGATCATCAGTAGAATTCAAGTTCCAAGAAAGCCTCTCTCCATTTAACTACTACTACTACTACACACACACACACAGCAAAATAGTATAAGAAATAAGCTAGACTGGGTGTATAAACCGGTTGTCTGCCTGGCTGAACAATCATGTTCCCAATCCCCGGCATCATGCTCAAGACATGGTAGGCACACCACAAACACCCACTGAATGAAAGATTTTTACTTAAAACTGAAAAAAATTTAGATTATCAGGCTGAAATGTGTATTCTATAAATATTTCCTTATACATCAGTTAACTCATTTTGTTAAAATATGTTTAAAGTAATAATTACACTTATTTTTCTTGGGTTTTAATTATTAATTTGACCCCAAAGTAAGGTAAATTTTCTAAACTATAATCCAGATGACTAACAAAAAAAAGTAACATTTTCTAAATTCAGACGACTAATGCAAACCTTTCCTTAGCACTAGCAAAGGTTCATTTATTATAAGACTGAGAAAATCTTAAGCTATACCCTAAAATCTACAAACTAAAATAATAAAATATAACTTTTAAAAATATGCTCAAACACAAAAGAAAAGTTATCTAGTCTGAAACAAGCTGTTTTACTAACTCAGTACTTAAAACATTCACTCTCAAAAATACTAAGTTTGGAAGCTATTTCAAACTAGCATTTTTTTCAAACCACATTATGTATCTACTGACTTCCTAAAAAATACCTAAGCTCACATGTATCCTACATGAAAAAAGAATAACAAGTTTTTCTCAACTACACTGAGACTACACAATTCTTAATTAAAAATTATATCCGTAAGCTATCCAGAAATACTTTCAGTGGTAAACTCAGAAGAAAGGAAAAAAAAAAAAAAAAGCATAGTCATTTAAGAAACAATGAGCTAGGACTTTTAAAATCTACTCTTAAAATATTTTTACAACTTAATTTTCAAATATACTTGGGTTTCCAAAAGATAGGATTCAACTGCTCACCGGGATTTTAGACTTGTAGCTACGTGGGACAATCGTAATCCATCCTTCTCTCCTTCTCTCAGCTCAAAGTCGCTAAGAGACTGTTTGACCTGCCACATTCTACTAACTACCAAGTCTTGCTGATTTTACATTTTAAGTATTATCTAAATTTATGTTAAGAGTGTAAGCCCTGAAGCCAGAGTAGTTAGGTTCACATTGTAGCTCAACAACTTTCTACTTTACTTTGGGAAAATTGTTGTGTTTCATTTTGCTCATCCACAAAATAGGAAAAATGCCTATCTCAGAGCTGTGTTTTGAGAATTAAATGACGTGCTACCATAAAGCACTTGGCAGAGTGCCTGGCACATAGTAAGTGCTCTATAAACTTTAGCTCTCCTATCAACACCAAATCCTAGGTCACTTATCAGGCCAGGAGTATTGCAGTCAACTGACTGGCCTCCCTGTCTCTAGGCTTGCTACCTTTAAATCCATTCTCCATTCTATAATCAACGATCTAATAGAAATGTGACCGTGGGATATACCCTGTCATTCCTACGCAGCCCGTTCCTGGCATGTCACACAGAAGATCTGCAAATACCGCTTCCTCCTTTCTAGCAGCAAGATTCATCTTGTCTTTCTCAAAGTCTGTTACCAGGCCAGAAACATAAGAAGCAAGATAAGAAAAGGTAATACTGTAATTTTAAAATAAATTCTCAGATAATTGAGTTTTCTTCTTCCTGATCTATAAAAATATTTTCTATCACTTTAGTTAACACAACCTAAGACAGCAAAGCAGGAGAAAATGGGAAACGCACACACAAAAAAAAAGCTGAACTAACAAAGACATTCTGTATTCAATGGCAAACAATAGGTATGAAGTAACTATGTAAAAATCATCGAACAGGTAATGGCTAGGGTATTGTTTTGCAATGCACTAACTAAAGTTTCAGAACTACATTCAAAGGATGGAACAATATGCCTCCAAATACACTGTCTGAAATATAAAATCTATGTGAATCTCTTACATATCCTTCAAACTAAACTCAAGAATTACCTCTCCAAACTTCCCTGCCACAGTTAATCACACCCTCCTCTTTAATTCTGTATCTTTTATCACACCACACCACACAGTAACCATTAACATATTTTTCTAACCTCCCAGAATATGAGTTTTGTGAAAACAGGGTGACTGGCATCTTTACACACCTATCATGTAGCAAACTGTATGGCACAAATAATTTCTAATAAATGCTTGCATGATAGATCATATTTCATGAAATACTGTGTGATAAAAATGTTTTCTAATATCTTTCCATATTTTAATGTTTCTGAAATAAAAATGCCTAATAATTAATCAATCTATTTAATATGGCAATGTTTCTTTCTCTTTTCTCTTGGAAAGCTATTATTAAATTGGTGATACCTCACATAATAAATGGTGTCAGAGAATCCAGGAAATACAGTATTGATGAACAACTGCTAACATTAACAATAAAATTATATCAACAATTATTTTTCTTACTGAGGTGGCCAATTCTTGTTTTTCTATGGTAAGACAGGACAGCAATGACTTATTCCCTAATTATGGAGAGGAATACATAAATGATTCAAATATATTTATCAAATATTTAAGAATTTTTATATTTCGGAATTATCACATTATTTTTCTTAACCTAATATCAATATCAGCCTGATCTCTGAATATGTACTGTTAGCATAAAGATTCTAATATCTCAGTCAAAAGCACAGAGCTATGAGAACATTAAACTGAAAAGTGTCATCTTTGATATTCTTGTAATATTCTGTAACTTATATCAACCTATTTTTCACATACTCACTACCTGACTTTATTTTAAATGATGGCAAGATATACTGCTTCCTCAACCATGTTTCTCCTTGCCAAATTCTGCAGTTCTGCTTATGGGGGACAAATTATCAGATTTAACTACTTTTCTACTTTCCAAGACTGTTCTTTCATCTAACACACATTTCACCCTAAACATCTTCGCCCTGACAATGTTAAAACTCCTTTAATTATTAATGATCAGTCTATTCCCAATGTCTTTTTCCTACATAATTAGGCTTTTTCATTTCCTATACACTAACTGCCTACATTTTAAAAATATATTCTTATTTTCATTAAATGACCCCAGCAGGGTATTTTTCTCACTAAAAACCTAGTATAACACATTATATTAAAAATGATTATTTTAATTGTAATCAATGTGATAACATGGGGGCAAAACTTTGATAGGAGATAGAGGTAATTACCCTGAAGACTTACCAATTGATGTCAGTCTAAATCTGTAAAGGTTGGACCTGATCAGATTGTTTACTAGACTGAACTTAGGTAAATCTGCATGATGAACATGAGATACTGCATAGTCAAACATGCATTACTTACATCAGAACTTACATCCTGGACTCCTAAGAACAAAAAAAGTTTACAATATTGAAAAGATTATGGGATATTATCTAAAATGCTGAGCCTCTTGGTGTTTTTGTTTTTTTATAAATAGATCTATACTTTCTGACACAAAGAACTGGTAAAAATCCTTTAGGAAAATACCAGCTTCTGATACTGAATCAAAATTGTTCTATTATTTAATTCCAAAAATAAATACCATAAAAATTTACATATTTATATTAAAAGAATATGCTTTTATCAAAAAGAAAAATTGGCTTTGACTCTAAACCACATCATCAGCTGTAAAGTTAGTTTAGTTTCTCTAAAAGCTACAAACTATACCCACATGTAAAATTAATTAAAAGGAAAAATTATATTCTCACATGAAAGGGGAAAGAAGGGAGCTTATGAAAGCTGTTAATTCCCCCAAAATCTGCTCTTACTTACCAAATTTTGAAACACTTCTGGAATTATAAATAAAAATGGTAACAGTTACACTTTTATAGTATTTGTAGAATACTAAATATATTATATTCAAATCTAAATTAACATTTAAACATACTTTAAGCTTATCAAACTAGCCATTTAATACTTATATTTAAAAATTAACATTTCTTTAATCGTAAAGCTAACACCAATGTCATCTACCTGATATGAAAAAACTGTCCAAAATGTAATAAATATAATTTAAATTTAGGTTTCTGAAAGTTAATCATCTAACAAAAGCCATTTGTAATTTATGGTATTTCTATGGTTTTGGTTAATTCATTTTAGTTAACACATTTTTATATTTGCATTTCCATGGAAACTGTAAGAGTTATAACATGTACTGCAGAACGTATCTGTATAACTGAATTGACATTAAACCTATTTAATCTAGAACATTTCTAAAAACTTCACTGAGCTGCCATAATTTTTGTCAGCATATGTAGTACTGAATGACCATCAAAATACCTGAATTGAAACTATTCCAGTCTAGCAGTTTGTAAGATCTTGTGTTACCCATAATTCCGACAAAGGCTGAGTTCAAAACAGCAAATTAGTAGATCAGTTTTGGTTCAGAATAGTAGGAAAAAAACAAAAAAACACTACAAACAAGAACACAATTGACAATACCACTTGACAGGAACTGGAAAGACAGAGACAGCAGAGTTAATAAGAAGTAGAAATAGAGAAGAAGGAGCATGCTATCATAATCTAACATTAACTGAAGTCTAGTTATTTAAGATAATGACCTTGATTTTTAAAACCACCCCATTCTTTTCCTTGTTGCTTAATATTTAACAAAGGAGAAAACTGTAAAAGAACTAACTCCAAAATAATAATCCATAGTTAGCAGGTGGCAGTGGTTTTAAAATAAGATTTTATTCCTTCTACACTCAGTATAAAATGAAAATTTCCCATATTCACTAGACAAAAAGTAGCTGCAAGATTCACTTGAGAGTGCAAATACAGCACTTTTAACAGCACACGCATCTCAATCCATCTTAAGTTTCTCTCAGCAGAGTAACTCAGTGTCATAAAATTAATACATCATCATTGTAGATGCTAATCTAGAGGGCTTTTTTGTTTTAACATTCAGCTTTTTTCAACAAATTAAATCTTTTTCATAAATAATTATTTATGAAACATTAAGAACATCAATAAAATGTTCTTAAGACAATCTTCCTTTTTTAATGCATAATACATATATAAAACCCAAAGAATGTGATTTTTATATCAAAATAATGTAATATTAAAACCATTAGAACATATAGTTGATTTGTATTTAACTGAAAATAAAACAAAATTAAAATATAACTTATGTATCATTAAAAGCATTTATATTCATACGCCCATAATCTTTTGGGAAATAAGTACATTAGTAACAGAATTCCTACATGTGAATTAAAAAAAAAAAATTCTGAAAGAGGAGGAAAGAAAGAGAATGGATAAGCTGATAGTTACAATATACAAAATGTATTCTGTAAAAAAAGATTCCTGTAGTCTTCCCTGGGCCTGGATTCTTACATTTCTCACACTCCTAGAACAAACTGGCAACTATGATAAACCCTAAAAAAGAGTTTTTTGTAAAAAGTAATGGGATTTTAAATACAGCTCTCTACTTAAAACTTATTTAAGTAACCCTTGTTTGTTCTCCCAGACTCTATAGCTTACTCAGAGTACGTGGAAGCAACAATAAAATCAAAATGTTTTCAGTAAACAGAAGACATCACCAACAGTTAAATATATTCCTGAAACCATTTCTGGGGCTTATCAGTGAGCACCATCTATCAAAATATTTGAGTCAATGGTCCAAAGAAACGCAGGTAACAAGACAAGGGTCATGCAGTTGATGTCAGGTATATTAACTCAGTATTTCCTTGCACTTTCCAAATAATTCAATGCAGAGTCTCCAATGTCTCAATTCATTAAACTGGCATCAGTCTAAATACGCCTTTAATTACTACAGAATATACAAATACTACATGAAGAAAAGATCTTAAATTGAGTAGAAAAAATAAGGAACAGCAGAAAAAAATAATAAACCAGAGAAGAAAAAGAGAAGACTAATGCTTAAAAGATCTATTTGTTCAGCTTTAAGAGTTAAATAATCCTAGCTACTATTTCTCTTCTGAAATCTCGTTCAAGCTCTGGGAAAAATTCCATTCTGCTTCTCTGGAATTATTAACTGAAAAGACATCAAACCGCAAGGCACAGATTAAATTTTTTTTAACTTAAAAGACTGGTAATGTTCTGTATCCTCAAAATCACTATCTGCAATGTTTTACATAAAATAATTGCGAAGCATTTTACTCTTTTTGTAGTTGTCAGTACAAGCCTCAAGGTTAGTGGAAGTGACAATTTAAAACTGTCAAAAATATGTATGTGTAGATGCCAAATAAGAATACTAACATAACTTCAGTTTTTTGAATATATCATCAAAATAGTAAGTAGTAAGCGACTTGAGCAAATTACTGGGAATCCAGTCAATGAGAGATGGAAGAACACACTCCATACGGAAAGTTTCTACCACACTTACCATGCTTATTTTGGATTTAGATAAATGATCAAAGCATTCCTAACCCAAGGGCCCGAAATTGAGATTGATTTGATGCCTTTTTTCCTTTTATGATCATGGCCCCATGTTTTAAAGAAGTGAGCTACTATTCTTACTTGTTCACTTATATGGAACAAATAGCTTCAGAAAAGAAACCAAGAATGCACAGACAGCACTATTTTTTTAAATTCTTAGACACTGCACAATGTTCATAATTACATTTCAAAGGAATACTTCTTTTAGGAATAAGGAAATTACAAAACTAATCTACAAAGAGTTACTGCTAGTGAAAAGAAATAACATCTTAAGATAATGGCCACAGTGGTCAAATTACAAAATTTGTTATCTGCCTGGGTCAAAGAAAAGAACTGACTGAATAGTTACCTAAGAATTCCTTCAAAGTGATGCCTTGGCCAAAAGAATGAATCAAGATTTGTTTGTTTTATATAAAAAGCTAACCAAAATATACTTCTACTTATCTGATTATTTTTAATTAGGATTACAGCAAATACTTAGAACAATGTACCAGTTTATACTTTCTTTTTCATTTCTCTTTTCGGCTAGATTTAATTTTTTTTATTATAAAAATCAATTCTAATAACCACAGTTTAAGTAAATGAAACACTGAAAACAAACTTCTAAAGAACATACCAGGATTGTGAATACGATCCAAAAGCTTCACAGAGCGCGCACTAACAACACCCCCAACATGCACAAGAAATCCAGGAGGAAATGCCGTCAAGGTAAAAAATGGAAATTCCTAGTAGAAAGAAAGGGGGGAAAATATAACTGACCACGTGTAAAGTACAAAAAATTTGCTTGTTAAAAAGCCTGATCCCCACAGATTATATCCATACTGAGATATGAATCCTATCCCTTAACAAAAGGCTACCAGTTATACATTACACGTGCTTGGTAATTAAATGTTTTCTTAGCTGTTTAGAGTTCCTAATCCGTTTTCCCACATATATCATGTTACACAGAATCCAAACACTCTTTTTATCAATTCTCAATGAGAAAAAAAGGTTTTCAGAGTTTCGATTTAAAATATTTGAACACACTCTTCCTTCCTCTCAATCTCCTACTCTGAGGCAAATTCACAGTGAGACGTGGGGATTCCCTTGCCCTTCTACTCTGAGTCTACTTCTCAGTGGGGCAGAATTCTCCTCACATACACACACCCAATTCCAGGCTACTGGTAAAGACTCTGAAGGCCTGGTGCAAGAGATCTACAAGAACGTGGGACTGAGGGAGGGACGAGAGAATGAGCAGTGTGGGTTAAGAAATTCAGGGAAAAGCAAAGGGCAAACACCAAGCTGAAGTGGGTAGAGAATCACTGTGTAAGATTATTTACTCTATCAACACCAGGGCAGCTGGAGAAAATTTAAAGGACACAAATGTATGTTAAGGAAAAGGGAGAAGAATGTAAATGACAGCAAGGGAGGAAATAAAATTCCACAAGTTCTTCCAAGTTTCATTCTCTCCTTCTCTGTCAAGAACATCAATCTCATCAATTTGGAGGTAAGAGAGAAATGGGAAAACAGAGAAAGGAAATTCACTGAAATAGCCCCCAGGAAGAAAGGGGAGCTCCTGTGGCTCTCCAAATATAGAGGCCTCTCACATTACATAAAATTGTGTGCAAGCAAGAAAAATTTAGTATCTACCTCATCTGGCTGTAAGATTAATGTAGCTCACTTAACCAGAAGTCACTTACCAGTAGCCTCAGCTATTCAGAACATAACTGAGAGCTGGAAAATAAGCAAAACAGAGCTCTCAACAGTCAAAAGAACTGTTACACTTCCAAGTACTAAAATTTATGTACTTGATTCATAAAAAATCCCTACAGATCATATCCATACTACGCCATACAGCGACTATAAATATATAATTTTAGGAACATATTTTAAAGTCTAGCAGTATCTTTTTTTCTGGACCACAGCAGTTTAAATGCAGCAAATAAAAGCTAAGAGATAAAGACATACAGAATACTACTAGAAGCAGGCACATTAAAAGCAGCAAGATTACTGACTGGCTGCTCAAAGCATGGAGAATACAAACTCACCAAAGCATAATTCACAAAGCATAGCAACTTGGAGTCATTTAGCACAAAGGCAAACAGTACTGCACACTTCAATAACCCATGAAGATACAGAATAAAATATATAGAGAATTTAGAAATAAATTCAGTTAGACTTTAAAAGTAATATTTAAATTAACAAGGGTAAGAAAAAGCTAGGCTACATTAAAAAAAAAAAAAAAAGTAAAAACCAATCTGTGGAAATGGATAGGTTTGGCCCAGCTGACAGACAAAAGGAAAAAAGGGAGAGGACAGGAGGGGAATTTCACTTACAGGTATTATAAAATGTCTAGTCAAAATGCCTCCTTAGTTCCACCTGAATTTTTTAAATGTAAGTTTTAAATGAGAAATAGACCAATACTTCTAAGACCTAAGTTAGGTCTTTATGATTTTTTTTCAATTTTAAGTACACAGTTTTTAAATTTCCTCAAAATACTGAAGCATAGTAGAAAAGAGCACTTCACATTAAATCTTTATTTAAACATTTTAAATATTCTGGACAAGAGACACTGAAAATTTTTATAAGCTAAGTGGAAAGCTGTACTCCCTTCTGAAACTGAGAAATAAGTTAGGTAAATTCACATATTGGAAAACATCTGCATATAAGAATCTAGGTAGGTATAAAAATTAACCTAAATGATTTCTCTACTTGAGATTCTGACTCTTCTCCCCAAATTCCAGAAGAGGGATAAAGGGACAAGAGGGAAAACATCATACTGGAGTTAGTGATCATAAGCAAAAAAATAGGGAAATGGCTGACCAAAGAGGTAGATGACCACTCTGCCAACTTAAACTCTGTCCCACATGTCCAATCAGCTGCCTACTTTAACACACAAAATTTAACCTGGAGTATATAAAAATGGCATGGTTATTCAACCAAAACTACATCTTCAGAGAACTCTCTCAGAAAAACTATGGCTGATACCTACTGCTAAATACCTCTCATCTCCACACCCATCACCAGTGACTGTTAAATACCTCTCATTTCCACCCCCATCACAGGGTGACTACCATGAAGTACTTACAGAGTGCCAGACCTCCACAAAGTATCTTAAAACGATGCTAATTTATAATCTTTCCCATACCCTAACTTGAGAGTCAAGAGGGCCTAGACTCTACGTGAGCAACAAACCTTATCAACTGGCTTCTTGAAATTTCTGATTAAAACGGTGAGGCAAGGAGTTGCTTTTAATCTCTAGTCTATCATTACACCTGATGAATTTATAGGTCCTCTTCCATTGAAAAGAACAGCTTCCTTAAGATTAGCCAAGCCCAACCTGTTTTCAATGCCTAGATGAGAATTTCAGGGACCACAGAAGACATTTTCTCTGGAAAGTCCTAATATTCAAAGTGCCTTGCCTTGTGGTACAACTAGATAAGAATTTGTATGTTGACATTTTGACTATAAGCCAAGTGCATGCAGCATATATCTATTTAATACCATGTGTCCAAAGACGGGCTAGTTGGAAAATCTGGGGGCACAATGGGAGTAATTTTTTAATATTTAAATGGAATTTTTCTTAGAATACATTTAGTTTATTTTTTCAATCAAATATTCTTTTTGCTATCCCAAGAAACAAGAGTCAACTTTCTAGATAAAAAAACTCCATGCCATATTCCTAATATGATTTATTGTATAATTTTACCCCACTATTAAAAGCATCATAATTATCAAAAGAGTTGGCTTTATACCAATGTTCCCAAAGTGTGGTCCTCAATAACAGGTATTTCACATGGAAGACTCCATTGTAAAATGTATTTGGGAAATACTAGGTTAAACCAAGGCAACTAGGTTTCTTTATTGAAGAAAATATACATCCCAGCATCTGAAAAGTTTCTTACAAGTGAAATAAGAGTCATCTTGAAAAATAAATCTATGTGCTTTACATCAATACTTCAAGGTGGAACCTAAATCTAATCAAATTTTTATCTCTACATCTTATCTCCTAATCATCTGACACCTATCACCAAATCATGCCAACCTATTTTTCACTGATTTTGTGAAAGAAAAAAAATAACACTTTTATTTTTGAGAACTGCTACTTGAAAAACCCATTAAATAAAAGATGCTGGACAAAGGTTCTCTTTTCCTCAAGAAAAAAAAAAAAAGCCCTACAATTTATGAAGGGTGGCAAGGGGTAGAAATGATTATTTTAAAAATGAATATAAAAATGCTATTAAGTATATCATATGTTCACCTTGATCTAGTATTCAACTTGGCTGAGTTAATGCACATCTGAACACATATGGGGAGAATTCTTCATACTTCTGTACAAATTTTTTCCCAAAGCAAAGACATAATGGCAACCACAGGTGAATGGGAAAGCTAAAGATGATGCTTGTTCTATTTACTGTGCCCCCAGGATAGAGAGGTAGTCTCATCAACTACTGCAGGGTTAGGTAACATAAATATATTGCCAACTCAGATTTTACAAGGTTGTAAATGAAAACTATAGTTCTCCCACATCTTTACTATTAATTCCATAAAGATTATCTAGTAATGTTTACCCCATGTGATAATGTGTCCAAAACTTTAAGAATGTTTAAAAGTGTATTTGAAAACATAAATTTTATCCAACTAAATCTAAAACAATTTTTATTGATTAGTATTTTTCTTCTTTTAAAGCTAGATGTTTTCAAAAGTTCTTAATACAGGTAATAAAGTCACAGGCACAAGAAACAGGCAAAAATCTCATCTCTCGTATCAGTTTTTCTGTTCCTGTGAATTCCAGAATGATAATTACAAGGAAATACTCCTAGTGTAAGGAACTCTGTAGAGAATGTAAAACCGGGAGTGGGAAGGAGGTAAGAGAATTCTGGCCCAAAAAATGGTAAGTGAACAGGCATACCTTCACCCTGACCCTCTTCTCTGTGTTTTCAGTGTCTTTCTGTATTTGGTTTTAATAAATGGTCCTGATGTTTAAGTGGGCTTTTGCGTGACAGTAGCTGGTATGCCTGGCAAGGTGTGAAAGTAGCTCAAGAGCAAATGCTGTCTGACAAGGGATAAAGCAAACAACCGTGTGCCCCATAGTCTCATCACTCAGCTTAGCTCAGCTCAGCTCCCCCCAACCTTGTCTAAAAGGCAAATGGTGCATACAGATACTTTCTGCACAGGAAAGAAAGTCTAAAAAAAGTAAACTGTTATATTGCTTGTAGTAACAGAATCTGAAAACTCTATTCTCAAAAGCTAACCTCCAGAGAAGAAATACCATTTTTTTAATAGAATGCATTCTTTTATAGGGATTTACTATGTTTCATCTTTTTTTTAATGCTAGTGTAAAATGGAACATGTATAAGAAAAATTCTGTAAATGCTTATAAACTTCCAAATCAGACACAATGAAAGCTATGGAGCTGTGCCTTAAAATAACTGACATAACATATAAATAATCATGCACTGTATTAGTTAAGTAGAAAAAAAAATGAGTCTCATAATGCTAATAAATTTTTAAAAATTGCATTATGAAAAGAAATAAAGCTGGCAACATTTGTTAAAGCTTAAATAAAACTTAAATGATCAAGATTAAAACTAGAACAGCTACTAATACAAGAAAAACGCTCTCACACATGTTCAGAAACATACCCGCCTTTTACAGAACCTATGAGGCGATCCTCCCTTAGCAATGAAGTTTATACAAAAAAAAATAAAAAGAGAAAAATCATCCAAAAATTTTGACTATTCAATATTTTCCCATTTAACATAGTTAACGAAACATTAAACTTATAATAATTAAAAGAGATGTATTAACAGACCAAATAACCAAATTGCTTATGTTAATCAGTAGAAATACTGAATCTGTGCATTTCTAGCCCCTAAGAGATTGGCCAGCCATAAAAATAATCTCAGCATATAAATATATTAATATACTAAAGAGTTATCTTTTTTTTTTTTTTAAATATAGGCTCCATATCTAGCATGGAGCCCAACACAGGCCTGATCTCACAACCCTGTGTAAGACCTAAGCTGAGATCAAGAATCTGGTGCTTAACCAACTGAGCCACCCAGGCGCCCCAAGAATTATCTTTAATATAGTACAACTAAAATATGTTTTTCTGGAAAAAGTCTACTATTTCCGTCTATATGTTTTAATTTTAAGGTAAAATGAGAAATGATTTTATCATTTCATGGATATTTCCAAATAGACTATTTCTAATAAAAGACTGGAAGATAAAACAAAAAAGTTATAGAATTATTCTGAATTAAAATTAATTATTCATACACAAATTTCTCTGATACCTTAAATAAATTTTGGACTTTGAAATTACATTACAGATACATGATCAAAACTAGTTTATGGAAATGTTATAAATACATGGAAGCATAATAAAATCATATTAACAGTATAAGAATAAAGAATGTTGAGTGTCTCTTACCCTTTGTTCCAGTGCTGACTGAGTCTGTTGTCTTAAAAGAGCTTTAAATGGCCCCCCTTCTTTTCCAGCACTACCACTTCCCATTCCTACAGAACATCAGTATATAAATAACAACCAAAAAGCAACTATAGAAACAGAAAGTTTAACTGCACTCATCTTCATAAATATCATGAGTAAAAATCTCTTAAAATGATCCAAACATTTAAAGTACTTGATATGCAATTAAGCACACATTTTACTCTATTTTATTCACAAAGTTTTCTTTAGAAGCAAGATGTCAAAACTGTACTGATCACAGCGAGTTTTAGACTCAATCTGTTCTAAAACTTATTTTTTAAACTATGTTAATGTAATGAATTTTTCTATAATATTCAATTTTTAAAAGTTGAGTCTTCTAATACAAAATAATCAAGATAATACCAATTACAACTGACCCTTGAACAACATGGGTTTGAACTGCACAGGTCCACTTATACATGAATTTTATTCAATAAATACAGTACAGTACTGTAAATGTACCTTCTCTTCCTTATGATTTTCTTAGTAACATTTTCTTTCCTCTTGCTTACTTCATTGCAAGAATACAGTATATAACACATGTAACAAAATATGTGTTAATTGACTATGTTATCAGTAAGGTTTGTGGTCAAGAGTAGGCTATTAATAGTTAAGCTTTTGGAGAATCAGAAGTTACATGCGTATTTTCAACTTGTGCAGGGGCCTGTTGCTCAAGGGTCAACTGTACTTACTACGCTAACAATTTACGAAAACTAAAAGAAATCAAGAAACATCAAATGTTTGTTTAAAAGTAACTATAGAGAGGAGAAGCACTTTTAACCGTGCTTACTTAAAATATTCCAAATTCTCTAAAGAGCATGAATTTTAAGCAATTTTGAAATGTACTCAAATCTATTTTCTGATAACTTCCCATTCCTAAATATAACATTCATGACAAAACACTATTAACATTCATAGTTTTCAATACTCATTTGCAAAAAATCAACATAAAATATTTTTAAAAACTAAAAATCACAGACATATAATAGACACATCACAAATGTACATAGTTATGGATGAAAAGAATTCTATTTCCCAAGCTCTTAGATGTATTTTTAAAGGCTTAATTTTTAATTTCTTTCCCTACTTTATTTTATTCTTTTGATAGTACCAATAGACCAATTGCAATCAAAGAATTATAGAAAGCAGGGGACAGGTGAGAAGCCAGTGCTCTACAGACTAGAGTTAACAGTTCAATCCCACCCTTTCAAAACTGAAGATACATACAGTCAGATTTACTGCAATGACTTAAAAAAGGAACTAATTTACTTTTACATTTTTAGCTGTTCTTGGATAAGGAAACAAAGGTTAGCATGTGTATAGTCCCATTCTGTTCTTTAAAAATAAAAAAGGAACATATTTTTCTTGTAGTAACCTAAATATGATTTTTAGAGACTATACAATACTAAACATAGAAATGAAACTAAGATCTTTATATGAAGCATACTGAAAGCCGTAAAGTAAAATGTAATTTTGTAGAGGTAAATAAAACATCAGAAAATACAGCAGAATAATTTGAAAATTAATATAATGGACAGAAAAAAAATGGATAAAGAAAGAATACCACCAAAATGAGACTTAAACTGATTCAAACGGAATAATTTACTAATGTAACCATATGGCTTAGCAACATGATGGTGCAGGTCCGAAGTGAATGGAATTGATGTGAAGGGAAAGAAAGTAAAGCATCTAAAACAGAAACTCTAGTAATGAGAACCCAATAATCATTGGAAATATGCAGAATCTATGTCCTCAGACATATAATTTTTTAATAAAATAATTTCAGAATATTCATAATTATCCATCGAATAATCCTCAATCATGTCCTCACAATCATCGTAATCATTTAATTCTGTCCACCAATAAGAAAAATAAGAAGTATGCCCTGTGTAAGACACCCAATACTTCTTTATAGTATGAAATAATTACTTGTTTTCAAAGGTGATTTAAAATAAAGGGATTAAAAAGCTGACATAATGTGATCCTACCAGAAGCAGCCAGGAACAGCTCTTCACTGAAAGAAACACTTTTCCTCAGAACTGGGCTGACAGGGCTAGAATGATGAGGGGGAAGGCTAGATTCCGAGAGGAGGAGACAGGACTTTTTAAGATGAAGGGAACCACAAGAGAGAGAGGGGGAGCTGGGACACAGGTAAATCCTAGGCCCCTGTGAGTAAGGTGCTGTGGAGGAAAGTAGCAGAGAAAAGATGCAGATTCAGAAGATGACCAGAAAATGCAGAATTAGGAAAGCAATGATGAAGCAAAACATAACAGTAAAAATGGATTTTAAAATGCTACACAAATCACACTAAGCATATGAAGTCATTAGCAAGACCATCTACCGAACACAATATAAATTAAAGGCATAGTCTAAAACCTAGCAAAACCTTTACAAACTTTGTATTTGTTAAAAATTTTTAAATCACTAACATGGGATTTTATGTCATTCTAATCACTTGAAGCTGATTTCTCAAAAACACTTAAATTACCTGCCTTTTTTGCTTAAGAATGTATAAAGCTAAACTGTATATTTTATAAATATTTAAAGCCAGAAACTTATTGCCTCAAATAAAAACATCATTTAAAGTGGCAAAGTACAGTTCTTCAAATGTTACTAAAACATACCACTTATGAGTATTTTCATTGAATACCCATAAAAAAAAAACCAGCATCACATTAAACAGTTGCCATCATTAATTTGAAATAAATATTAACTTTTTTCTGTAATATTCATTTTTGAGATGTATATTGCTACTTTTTCCTCTAAAATTTTGAATATTCAAGTTTGATCATAACACTGTTCGCATTTACAAAGATTTGAGTATGTAAGGGGCAAATACTCTCAAATCACAAAACTTATACATGGTTAAAGCCTTTTTTTAAAAAAAAAAAGTAAAACTAGCTTGAGTCAGTTGTCAAATCAATATCGTAACACTAACATTCTAAAATTCCACTCCTACTAATTGAGTACTTGGGAAAAAATACGAAAACAAGACCTTGTAAAATGTGAAAAATTAGAATCTATAGAAATAAATCAGTATGAACTTTTTTTAAAAGAGACTTATTGGAAAAAAACACAACAGCTTTAACTACAAATAGAAAAGCAACTTTCTCAGTCTAAAGCTATTATTAACTTTATTCTATTTTTGGTTCCCCAGTTTACATGTAATCCATCAATCATAATCAGCTTATCCCCACTATTTCTCAAGAGACTGATTTTGTATATAGGTAAATTTGAAGGCAAAGAATTATGAAATACACACTCAATTATAGTTTTAGAAATTTTAAATCAATCATAATTTTGCCATTTCAAATCTCTTCCAGAATGCTCCTCAGGAATATTCAAAGATATTTAGGGATTCATGATAAGCAAAAATACTAAGAACTGTTAATTTTCTATAAATATGCTATTAAAGAGAGTGAATAGCATATAATAGTAGAAAAACAAAATTATTTAGAGGCATCGGGCAAATGCAGAAATACATGAGAATAGTAACTATTGTAAACAAATCTGTAAAAACTAAAACTATGGAACTAGAAAATAAAATGCAAAGAAGTTTTCATTGAAAATACAATTGACTGCCTACAAGAAAGCTAAAGGAAGACACATCTGATTCAGTTAACTTATTACTTGACAGTCTTTTTTAGAGTTGCCTTTTTGGAGAATTAAAGAAAAGGAAACAGACCAAGCAAATACTTCCAAAAATTTGTCTGTGGAATGGCAAAGAATAAAATAAAGATAAAAATATCAAAAAATAGCCTGGAATACACAAATAACCAGTGGTCAAAGCCTGAAAAATATTCTTAAGGAAACTTATTTTTCAAATATTATCCTAAGTCTTTCTTGTTTTGATAGGCATGAATTTGAAGTCCAGAATCTCATCCTTTATTTAAAAACAAAACAAAACACTTCACTACAGTCTGAATGGTTCAGTTTTTATGGCATAAATATGGTTAAGATGCCACATTCCATAGCATCGATTACTATCAAATATCTCATGATTTGGGGCACCTGGGTGGCTCAGTCGGTTCAGTGTCCGACTGGATTTCGGCTCAGGACCTGATTCCAGGGTCATGGGATCGGCCCCATGTGGGGCTCCATGCTCAGCGGAGAGTCTGCTTAGGATTCTCTCTCTGCTCTCCCCACAGCCCCATCCCCGCGAGCAGGTGTGCACGCTTGCTCGGTTGCTCACTCTCTCTCTCTAAAATAAATACATCTTTTAAAAAAAAAACTCATGATTTTTAGATGTTACTCATATTACATATATGTAAATAAAGAATAAAGCCATTCTTTTCAAAGAATTAGGTATTCATAATTATCTTCGTCACATTTTGTGACTACATTTATAAAAATAGATACTAAATCTACCAGCTTTCTTTTTAATGCCCTTTCTTTACTTTAGAATTAGCACTGGTTTTCAAATTAGATTTCTTTTCATTGTTTTCATAAAATCTGAGACCATTTTATAAATTTCTTGCCTAACACACATAAGGTTATTAAAGATGATAAAAATGACACAGGAACTATGCAAAATGTTTTCATCAATCTGGAGAGAAAACTGCCAGACAAAAACAATATTTACAAAAATTGCTAATTACTAACTTTTTAACTTTTTACATTTTACTTTTCTTAATGATTTGAATAAGTTAATTCTACTTTAAGAAGTAACAAAATAGGGGCGCCTGGGTGGCACAGCGGTTAAAGCGTCTGCCTTCGGCTCAGGGCGTGATCCTGGCGTTATGGGATCGAGCCCCACATCAGGCTCCTCTGCTGTGAGCCTGCTTCTTCCTCTCCCACTCCCCCTGCTTGTCTTCCCTCTCTCGCTGGCTGTCTCTATCTCTGTCAAATAAATAAATAAAATCTTTAAAAAAAAAAAAAAAAGAATGTAAAAAAAAAAAAAAAAAAAAAAAGAAGTAACAAAATAATCTGATTTTTAAAACAATTTTTATCATAAAACATTCATAGAAACTCACAGAAATTATTCGTCAAAATACAAATAGGAGAGGGAAAAATTATAAATTGCATACATTGAGAAAAATGTAAGAATAAGTAAAGCAAAAATGCTACTTTCTAACCTAGAGAGCAAAATCAAACACTTTAAATAGCAAGAAGTTAATAAATAGATATATGTATTCCAATATAAACATTTCGATTATTCGAAAAATTTTCATAATAAAATCTTAGAATTAAATTCAGAAATAGACAGAAAAATGAATTCAAAAATGTTTCTACTGCATGAGGAACTGGATTGCAAGCTACTAATGTTACTTTCTATTCAAAAGCTTTAAGATGTTATTCCTCATAATATGAGCATGAAATGAAAAATGTCTACATGCAAAAATAAATTCTGGACTTCATATCTACACTTTGATTAAATCAACAAATGTAGATCTTTGAACAAGATAATTTCTGAGCTACATGAAATTTTCATATTTTAATGGTAGTAACTGAAAATGATCAGTATTCACATTATCTTTTAACTTAAATGCCAAAAACAGGAGGAAAGCCTTGGATGGAAAGCTAATAAAGAACAGAAACAAATTTGGAAAAAAAAAAAAAAGAAAGAAAAAAAGAAAGAAAAAGAAAAAGGTGGGTGGAAGCGCCTTACCAGTTTTGGGTGTCAAACTCAAATCTGTGTCAGAAGAAGAGGACTGTCGACTGTAGGACTTGGAAGGTGAAAAGGAATAAGTTTGGTTTTTCAGAGGGGTTGAGGGTCCTGATGAGTGAGTATTGGGATTGGGATCTTCATTGAAGGGAATCCTGCCAGAAGAAGGTGGAGAAATATTAAGCAATCATGTGCCAAAGGACCTGACGGAAGGCAGCATGATCCAAACACTGGGAAAGTATTGGGCAGGGCCAGCAGTCATTTCTTAAGTGTGGAGCTGGGTATGAGGCCAAAGACAACCAATTGCTGTTTAACCATTCATCATTCTCCAGATAAATAATTATCTGCACTGAAACAGTTAATAAGCCAAGTAAAAAAGCAAAGCATGAAATGACAGACTAAGGGGGTAAAAAATATTAAAAGGAAAAATAAACAAAAAAATAAATACATGACTGAAAATACTTTCAAATAAACAATGCTTTTTTAAGTTACAAAAGAAAAAATGATGCTGCAAATGGTGTGTGCAAATATTCACAACTGTTTTTATATTTGCACACACAGATATCTTCAAAAGAAAAATGTTTCCTTATCCTATAGCATCAAGAGTGCCACAGCTAAAAACACAGCAGAGAGAAAAATGAATATAGCTACACAGAACCATTGCATTTTACGCAGTATAGAGTTTCTTACCTGTTTTCCAATAGCTCTCTTCCACAGAATAAAACAGACCCTACTATGTAACAGGTTTCATACATAAATAAAGTAAGCAAATCAGAAGCTTTGACAGCTATTTCATTTAGAATCCAATCATCAATTTTATTTCTAACCAGATGCAGAAATAATGGCAAAAACACATACTGGAGGATACTCCTAAAAACTTACAGGATGCATATATAAGATAGGGTTCTTACAGGATCTATGGAAGAGACTTTGGAAGCTAGAAGAACACTTTCACTTCAAAGTAGTAAAAGCCTCTGCGGTGGCTATATATTGGATTTCTTCACTGCAGCTGGACTTCAAGTAAGAAAAGGTGGAAGCCAAGACTTGTGGTACCTGCCTACACTACGCTACCTGCCTGCCTGCCCTTTGCAGCCACTCTGCCTGTGGCCTGCCTTCCCCAGCTCTTGAGTCTGAGCAGTCTCGTACCAGTATAGATGAGAGTGGGAACAGACACAGAGAAGTTCTGAGTAAGTCGTGAGCCAGTAGCAGTGTGAATTGGGCTGTTGTGAGTCGAGCGGCATCCATGGCTTGGAGGATGAACCAGCGGAGACGAGGGAATTTGTAGTCAAAGTGGAAGAAAAGAAAACAATACATACAACAGATAGCAAAGTTGTGTTAAAATAATTTCAAAGGAGCTTTAGTTAGGGGAGAGGAATTTTTAATCCCCAACATGCAAAAAACAAATTGAAATTTAAAAAGAATAGCTAAATACTAACTCATTAGGATACAGTTATAGTTTTAAGGGATCGGATTAATAATTAGGACTGTGAATAAGAAAAACAGCAAGCAGAAACAGTAGCATTAAATAAGAAAAACACTAAGATTTGGATTCTGAGTTGCTTTAAAATGTCTGTTATTATTTTGATCACCATAAAGCTTACTACACAGGGACAAAACACCTATAAAAGTGAAAAGTCAAATACAAAGTTATGTTACTTCTGAAACTGCATTCATGTAATTAATTATATTTTTCTATAAAGAAAGTTTAACAGATGTTTCTGTCTATACTCGCAAGATAGTGGTACTAAAGAATATGAAAAATGACAGCATAAGGAAAATGAATGAACTAAATGAATATAAGCAAATACAAACATTCCAGTATTTCAGCCCTCCAAGTATTTCAGTACTCCAAGTACACTGCTTTCCAGATTACACTGGAAACAAAACAAAGCAAGGGGACACTGCTTTTCAAAACACATTAATAAAATAATGTAGATAATTTTTGTCTAGCTCTCAAACAGAATATATTATTTAAATTTAAACAGAATCTATTAAACTACATTCTGAATTGAAATTTTATATCAACTGACATCCTGCAACAGATCATATCTATATGTATGTATAGATATATTTATATCACATACACAGACATATATTCACATATAATATTTACATTTTCATGAAGACATTTTGCTAAAAGGGCATAGTTACATCAAATGGGGGAAATGGCATATTAGACAACTAAGAATCCTGTACTTCATATTAGCAATTACTTCACTAAGCAGCGCCTTTGCTTATGCATAATGGGGGGAAAACAATCATATGTGAATACACTCTGAAAAACTATCATATCTCCATTTTTTAGAATTCAAATTAAAAGCAGATCAACAGCTCAACTTTTCCAGGCCTCTTCTTTTCTACTGCCCAGTGAACGTTTCCGGCAATCACAATTTGCCACAAGGTTCAAACATGAGCTATCATTAACTGGCAATAATGGTCTTTCACAGTGCCTACAGACTATTTTCTGAAAATATCACTGGTTTTACAATAGGACAATGTTTCTGTTTTTGTTGCCAGTTTAAAATAAAAATGTGTTTAATACAACTGATAAAAATCAAACATCTCATTGGTGACCTATTTATATAAACAACTGAGTGAGGTTTTATTTTTGTTTTTTCTTTCTGTTGAAGTGACCAATGAAGTTAAAATTCTAAGAATCAGTGCTGCACAGAGGAGAAATTACAGTTAACATCTTTTAAACAGTACTTTTTTTTTTAAAGTAGAGAAGCAGTAGATCATATTTAAATGCACTTTCTACCATCAAGATAGTTCAGCAAGGAAATACCAAAGAGATTTATATCATTCATCAAACTAAATATCTGAAAGGGGAAATAAAAAAACAAAACAATGGAGTAGAACACACCATTAATAAAGGTAAAATAAAATGAATAAAATAAAATGAATGTTGTAAAAGGTTCAAATTATGACATCTAATTAAAATTCAAATACAAAGTATCACCATATGTATTATTGGAATTCTAATTCTTATCAGTCTCCTTTCATGACAGATTATCTTGCAGTAATACCCCAGTGACATTTCTAATATTAAATCCATTCAGACAGGAACATAATCCAAACTACCATTTATCAAATTCCTGCCTAGAATCAACATGATAATTAGACATCAAAATAATTATAATCAGTTCAATCATAAAACAATTTAAACTAGCACCCAAAATTGATTCACTATCAAAAATACACAGAAGCTGGCTGAAATAAAGCAGCCTGAGTACTGAGTTTGTTTTGTTTTGATACCATGACTGAGGTAGTAAGATGCCTTTCAGAAAATCTTAATGAAGCAACTTGAATTCTTCATGATGTGAATATTTGACAACTTAGGGTAGATGGGCTACAACAAAATTAGAAAAGGAGAACACTTACACAATCCCAGCAGATTTACATTAATGGAAATAGTCCTAAATGCAGGCAAAATGTATTCCACTACTATCAATATATCATTTTAAGACACTAACAGATAATACAACATTCTCTTTCTACTAAATAATTTAGTGAAAAGAGGAAAAAACTTCAGACAATACTGTTGCAAAAGCCAGGCCCCTTCAGGCAACTTAGATAAAGCTGGAGGATGGCAAGAGAAGGAGGGACCCAAGTCTTTACTTAAATTTGGTGTGGAAAAAGAAAATAAAAACTGAGTCCCTCAAAAAGTTACACCTGCAATCTGACTTTACCTGTGGCAGCAGGCAGTTCATATCTTTTTAAAAATATCTTAAATGGAATATAAAGCAAATCCATGCTTCAATTTATTTAGTTATTTCACTTGTCAAGGTATTTCCCAATAAAATCAGGCAATATATATAATACTGTGCTCCCTCTTGTGACTAAAATTTAATCTAAATAACTAAAGGCCAACAGAATTGAAATAATTAAACAGAAAGAATAAGCTTAAGAGGAACATCTCATTTTTTAAAATATTGTTAAAAAAAAGTTGAATCACCATATTGTACATGCGAAACTAATAGAACACTGTATGATAATTATACTGGAATTTAAAAAAATTTTTAAGAGGATTGTGATTGTTTTCTAGTCAACATCTCTTGACTACTGTGAGTCTGAGAAGCATTTCAGGTTTTCTGACTACAGAATCCTGACTCCCTGATGATACAGGGCAGGGGTCAGCAAACTATACCCTACAGGTCAAATTCACCCTGCATCTATTTTATAAATAATCAAGTTTTATTGAAACACAGCCACACTCATTTATTTGCATACGGTCAATGGCTGTTTTCATGCTACCATGGCAAAGATCAGTAGTTTTTAGCAGAGACTAAACTATTATTTACCTGTATCATCTAGTCATTTACAAAAAAAAATTTGTTGACCCTTGATCTAGAAGAATCTCTAAATCAGTGGGTCTCAATGGAAGTATTACTGGCATTTAGGGTGGAACAAGTCTTCATTGTACAGAGTTGTCCTTTGCTGTGTACAAGAATCAGCATTTCTAGTCCCCAACCAGGATCTTCCCTCACCCCAACATCATGACAGAAAATTTTCATTTTAAACATTCTTTGTAGACAGCACCACAACCACCACCACATTGAGAATCTTCTGTCTTAGACACAAATGATAACACATAAGCCAAATCCAGCCAACCAAAGAGTTTTGTTGAACCACACTCAGTTTTTAAAAAATGTATGAGCCTCAATTCCTTTAGATCAGGATCAGCAAACTCCTTTTTTTGGTAAACAAAGACAGAAACTATATGGCTAGTCCGTGAAATATTTACTATCCAGCCAAGTTTGCCAATATCTGCTTTACACAGTCCTCAGTACTCCCTATTTAATTATACTCAATTATTTTATTTATATAAACAGTCTGGCCTCTGTAGACATTTGCATTTCAGACCCCTGCACAGGTCAATTTTTCCTGCTATACTCTTCCTTTCTATACTATGTTGCTAATAATAAGCATAACTGGTTTATCAGGTATAATAATGGGTTTAAAGCATTCCCCAAAGAATAAGTAAAAATTCCATTAATAACCATTTAATGCTTTAAATATACAGTGCCTAAAGATATGAAATAAGGTTAGTGTTAGATTACTTAACTTGAATTTCATATTAAGACAGTACAAATAAAATATTAGGAATAGCTAAATAGATTAAAGCTTCAGATTTTCATAGTCACCTCTGATATAAAAATTACCATAAGAAAAAAAAAAATCACCGTAGTGAAAATGTATGTTAAACAACTCTACTAGAATATTTCAAATCAAATGAAAATATATAGGTAAAAGATAAAAAGCTCCATAAGAATGATTCATTGATTCATACTTACTCCTTCATTTCTTTGGATGGGGAATTACATGCAGGAAGGAGTGCTGCTGGGCTACTTAGTTTATCCAGTGTACACGCTGTTCCTATGGCTCGTACCACTAACCCAGATTCGCCTTCCAGATCAAAACACTGTAAGTACCCAACAACTGCATTTCCTCTCATTTCAAGCACTTTCAAACCAATCTTCCTCTGCAGCTCACCTACAAAAAAAAAAGGAAGAAAACTCATTCTGCTTCAGAACTTCACATTACCTAATATAAAGCTGGATATGGTAGCAATAAAAAAAGAGTCAAAAAAATCATAGATTTTTAGAGCTTGAAAAGAACCTAAAAGATAATCTGCTCCAGCCTCCTAATTTCAGGGAGGTAAGACATTATTAGATGCATTTTACAGATGCGGCAAATTAAGATTCACTCATTCATGCATTCATTTACCAAATAATTTTTGGTTGTGTACTATGTGCCTGGCATTCTTCCTTTCTTCTAAGTGCTAGAAATACAGAGGTGAACAAAAAAGATATATTATTTAATATATTAAATATAACATTATATTATATTAAGTATAAATATATTTATACTGATTTATAAATATATTAAAATATAATTGATATATTTAATATAATAGAAATGTATTTATATTTTATATTTTAAAACATAAATTTATTATACATAAGTATAACATATTTATATTTATTAAATGTAACATTTATATTTATTGTCTGATATACATGTGTGAGTATATATATATTTACATACATCTACACATATATACCTATAAATTTTAAATGATAAACAAGTTCTTCAAAGAAAAAGAAAAGAAAAGAAAAGTGACAGGGTAAGAATGGCAGGGAGGAGTAGAGTGAGCTAAAACAAGCTGTCAGAGGACCATGAAAAGGCAACAAAAAACATGAGAGATTACCTACAAATAAATGCTAGAGGAAGGAAAACTGGAACCCATTTTTCTACTTCCTTGCTCAGGGTTCTTTCTACCATACCACTTCATGAGCACAAATTCCTTTTACTACCTAGTTAGAAGGAAGTTTATAAGCTTCTGATTCAGATTTCCTCTTATAAGATGACAGTGTGTGTATGTTCAGGAAGACAGGGCCAAGGGAAGAGAATCAGTCATATATAATTCATAGCCTTCACTGTAAAATTTCAGATAGCATGTCAAAAGGAAGTGAAAAATGTAACAGTGTTAAGTAAACCAGTAATGAAGTTATTTTTTTTAAATACCTGACATTAAAGAAATGAGTCTCTGTCTGGCCTCATTTGATGCTCTTGGTGTACGAATTCGATCAATCCATTGATATTCTGGGTCTTCATTGACTACAAGCTCTTCTACAAAACCATGAATTATTACAGCTCTATAGCACTTTGGAATAGATGTTGCTGTGAAAAGAAGTTGTCTATTATGCTTCCACTTATCACAAGGTTAAATTCAATTTTTAAAAAATGTACCACTAAGTTCTTATCTTTTTGGATACATAATACAAGACCACTTTTTACTATGCTAATTTCAATGTAATTATAATAGTCAAAATTCCAATCAGTCTTCTAAATTCCATATTTTCTTAGAAGTAATCATTTTCTTTAATGAGACCTCTTGTCTTTCTCATAGTAAACATAGTAGATACTATTTGTATTTTTATAATTTGGAAAACAGTCATAGACAACCTTAAATAGCATTCAATAACAAAATGAATGTCAGCTAGGTAATCATTATATAAATAGGTACAAAGTGGGTAATAAATACAAAAAACTTTATTCAAAGCCCTTTGAAAAAGTTCTTCTGTACAACACATAGTGCAGTCTCAAAAATCATACCATTACCTTTCTGACATAATCTGAGCAGTCATACAGTCCTGCAATTTCCAATAATCCATGGCCATATGGCCAACTGGTCTGGTAGTCACTATGCTACTTAACAAACTCATTTAATACATATAACACCAAACGTCATTAGATTTAAAATAAGATCTAGTCAGATTCGAAAAGGGAAATAATGTTGGAAAAAAAATAAATAAATAAAAAACAAAGGAAGAACCTAAGAACATCTACACCAAATTAGTCCCTTAAAATAGACATCCATGCCTTAAAGCTAACTCAACTACTTAGGAGTTTCCAACCCTATTAATCCAGGCTGGCTGTGATTGCCTATATCTGCCCAATGCCAGCCCATATTTCATGGCACTTGAGGGACTGTACCTGTAGACGCCTATTTAATTTCGGATAGCATCACAATGTTTGGCTATAGTGCTCTGCTCCTTTCTTAACAATGTCTTATACTAAAATACTACTGGAGGAGAGCCTGACTGGCTCAGTTGGTAGAACATACGACCCTTGGATCTCAGGACTATGGGTCTGAGCCCTATGTTGGATGTAGAGATTACTTAAAAATAAAATATTTAAAAAATAAATAAATAAAAATAAAAGTAAAAAAATAAAATACCACTGGATTTTTCTGACAGTTATACAAAGTTCAATATAGTCATATCTTTCACACATTAACAAGGCAACTTGTTCTAATTTATAAAAGAAAAACTGAATAAGCAATAAAACATTCATCACTGTGAAAGCAACAAGATAAATACATGAAAATTATTTTAGAGCTTGTTTTTTCATGGAGATTGACCTACTGGTAGAAGAGGAAAACCTGCGGGGTGCCTGGGCAGTCCACTTGGTTAAAGGTCCAACTCTTGGTTTCGGCTCGTGTCATGACCTCATGGGTCCCGGGATCAAGCCCCACATCAGGCTCCTTGCTTAGTGGGGAGTCTGCTTGAAGCTTCTCTCCCTCTGCCCCTCCCCCCTTACATGTTTTCTCTCTCTCTCTCAAATAAATAAATGAATCTTTAAAAAAAAAAAGAGTAAAACCTACATTAGATGAGTGCTGCAAGCTTCTCCATAAGTTGATATCTGATAATAATGCTTTTTAAGGCCACTGGAGACTTCTGCAAAATACACACGTCCACCCACCACAAATGGCTCCATATCTGTATTACCTAATTTTAGATGGCCCATCTGAATTAAGTCTGATTAAATCACACACATAGACTCATCAAATTTGTTTTCCCAAATGTAGACATTAGAGAGCATGGGCTCTGTTTTCATGGATCCTGAAAGTACAAGTCCATCTCCCCCTATGTTGTTGCTGACTACTGACAACCAGCTGATATCAAGGTAGCATAGGCTACTATTCAGATACAGTGCATCACCTGTTTTATAATATCAGGCTTACACATGAGCAACGCAACAAGGCAGTGATTTTTCTTTCTGCATATCGCCTAGATGAACTGTGGACTCCTCCTATTCACCATACAGTATAGGTAGGTTTAAGTATATTCCCTTAGTTGTTTGGTTTTCAGTTAGGACTATAGCAAATGCTATCACTTTTTGCATTTCCAGACCACAGTCACTCCGATATCATTTCTCTAAGGATGAATTAATTTGTAGCATTCCTGCAAAACACATTCCACCTTCATTTTCAAACTTGTTTCCAGTCATTCTTAGATATCTCAGAGTCGCACTGTTAATGTAGTGCTTTTGCAATCAATTCTCCACCTTTGGGGTCAATATTACTAACATAAGATTTAAGT
Organism: Ailuropoda melanoleuca; assembly: GCF_002007445.2. NCBI lineage: Eukaryota > Metazoa > Chordata > Mammalia > Carnivora > Ursidae > Ailuropoda > Ailuropoda melanoleuca. The sequence continues at coordinate 20,654,539 of NC_048233.1, forward strand.
AAACCAGATTAAGTTGTTTCATAATACATGGATTCTTTAAAATTCCAGAAAAAATCCAAAATCTTCACCAGTCACTCCTTCTACCAGCAGTAAGCAACTGTTACCAGCAATGTTTAATGTGATTCCTTCTAGGCTCTGGAGTAGGGGCTAGAGTACAAGCCAGAGTGTGGTCTCCTTCCTGCTGCCCCACAAACTCCTCTGACTTCATGGTCATGATAACTATGTACACCTCATGCCCCAGTGGACTATTCTAACAAAAATTTCTAAGAACTTTTAAAAAATTAGATTTCATTTACTTTAAAATCAGATAAATAGTCCCCACTAGTAATTGTTTCTGAAAAATTGGCAATTTTCTCTTTGGCAATAAAACCAAAGTATAATAGTTTTCCATTAGCTTTCTGAAATATTAACTTGATTCCCTATATTTAAAAATTAAATTTCCTGTTAAATGATAAATAAAATGCATTTACTTACTGCAAAAGAATTTGACTCCACATGATGACTGCCTAAATCGATTTAAATCATTGAAGAGGTCTACTTTGACAACTACATTGATTTCCCCACGGATACCTAAAATTTCAAAAGGAAAATCCAAGTTTTTACCTTGACAAAATAAAGGACAATTAAATAATCCAGCAAATGAACGCCAACTGATGATTTCAAAATAGCAAGCATAATAGCAATGCTAACTTTGTTTCCTAATTATTTTTACTCTAAGTAGTTTATTACATTTTCTGAAGTACACATATACACTAGAGGATGAATAAGTCTCTACTAATTTGAATCAAGAGTAACTGCAAAGGAGCCACATTTAAATTGATGACAACAATGATGATCACGGATAATGTTCTAAATGGCTTAGGTGTAGTATCTCATAGTTCTCACACCAACCCAGTAAGGTAATTTCTGAAGTATTATCATCCTCATGTTACAGAGAAAAACATTAAAGTTTAATGAAAGTTAAATAATTTGCATAGTGTCAATAACTAGTTAAGCAGTACAGCCAGGATTAGAAGTCAGATCTTAAATGGTCTTAACAACAGATGCCAAGAATCTGATTTAACACAAAAGTTTTACTCTTTTCAATGAATACATTAAGTTAAAATTAACTAAGAAATTCTAAAAATGAGGGCTTTTCGGAACATGCCCTAATAAATAAAAATGACCCAGTCTCTATCTCTAACATCTACTAAATATTTTTACTGGGCTGTCCTGATTGCATGTCAGTCAAATTCAGAGTTATAGAAGGCTTTCTAAAAAGGGTGACTTGCTCATTTACCCACTGAAATAATGAGATTATGTTCCTAACAAAGGGTCCCTAAACATATTAAACCAACTATAAACAGTATTTACTATAAAATATTTGGAAAATTCATTCATTCATACTGCTATTGCCTTTAATCTAAGCCCAGATTATTTCTCCAGTGGCGTGTTTTATTGGTAATATACTATAGGATTGGATTTTATTTCCTGACTACAAAGATAATACACTTATATGGTAGAAAATACAGAAAAAAACAAAAGAGGAAAAATAGGATTATAGTCCAGAAATAAAACTATCCAAGAATAAACATTTTATCAGGGTGCCTGGGTGGTTCAGGTGGTTAAGTGTCCAACTCTTGGTTTCAGCTCAGGTCATAAGGGCCATAGGGCTCTGTGCTCAGCAGGGAGTTTGCTTGAGATTCTCTCCCTCTGACCCTCCTCACACTCTCATTCTAAAATAAATAAATAAATCTTAAAAAAAAAAGGAATAAACATTTTACCATGTATTCTGCCAATCTATCACATGATATCACATATATGCAATTTTTTTCTTTCTAAACAAATATATAATCATCCTATAGTTTTATAATCTGAATTTTACAAAATTTTACAATGTTACAAATCATACACATTTCCTTATGCCACTCTATTCTAAAAATATGCATTTTGTTCTGGCTGCATAATTCATGGTCTATATATGCTCTAATTTATTTAAGTAAATCTTCTTTTCCAATTTATTTTACCATTGTAAATATTAACAAATGATAACAGAATGTAAGTGTCACAATAAATATACTTTTACATAAATCTCAGTTTATTTTCTTATAATAAACTACTATCAATGGAATTGCCAGGTCAAAAATGTAAAATAGGCAGAAAGATGCTAGACTATAGAGAGAAGCATTTGCCAGTTCCTTATGGGTCCATCTGCCATTCTAAAAAGATGGCATATTTTCAGACTGGCAGTTCTCAAACTTTCTGATGACAGAACCACTTTTACAATCTTAAGAATTATTGAGAACTTCAAGGAGTTTTTGTTTATATGGGTCATATATCAGTATTTACCGTGTTATAATTAAAATTAAAATTGAGAGGGACACCTGGGTGGCTCAGTCGGTTGGGCCTCTGACTTCAGCTCAGGTCATGATATCGAGGCCCTGGGATCAGATTCCCACTCAGTGGGGAGTCTGTTTCTCCCTCTCCCTCTTCCCCTCCCCCGTGCTCATTCTCTTTCTCCCTTTCTCTCTCCAAATAAATAAAATCTTTTAAAAAATTTAAAAATTAAAAAAATTATATTAAAATTGAGGATGAAAATTAAAATTAAGGCTGAGAATTTTTAAAAATATTTACTTATTACTATAAACAACATTTTTATGAAAATAACTATATTTTGAAAAACAAAAAAACTAGTAATAAGAATAGCACTTACATTTTTGTAGTTCTCTCTAATGTTTAGCTTCATGGAATACAGTTAGATTCTACTTCTGCCCTGCATTCAATGTGTGGTTATATTATATATCATAAAAACTCTAGAAAACTCCGCCGTACATTTGTAGGTGATTTTTAAATAATGCATTTACTTGCTATATTGTACAAATTTAGCAGGGATTACTTCAAATTATGTTCAGAAAAATAACAAATCTACCCACAGTATTTTGTGACTATCTATTAAAAAGAAAATACCTTTTAAAGATATATATTTTTTAAAACCACAAGTGTAGCACAGAAGTCTCTAAGGATAAATTTTAAAATCTGTGATTTATTTTCTTGGGGCGCCTGGGTGGCAGAGCGGTTAAGCGTCCGCCTTCAGTTCAGGGCGTGATCCCGGCGTTATGGGATCGAGCCCCACGTCAGGCTCTTCCGCTATGAGCCTGCTTCTTCCCTCTCCCACTCCCCCTGCTTGTGTTCCCTCTCTCGCTAGCTGTCTCTATCTCTGTCAAATAAATAAATAAAATCTTTAAAAAAAAAAAAAAAAACTGTGATTTATTTTCTTAAAATATACTCCTTACCATGTATGGTATCATAAATTGGAAACCATCCTGAGATGACTGTTGCAGCCTCACTGTAGAGTAAAGGATCAATATCAATGTACACTTTACCAATGGCATCATTTGCACTGTAAGTGTCATGGTCAAGAACTGTGATTTGTAGAGGTTCATCCTGTAAATCTTCATCATCCACCTAAAAGTATACCTTCAAATTAAATCTTTAAATTTTAAATCTTCATTACCATAAATATATACATATACCAAATGTAAAAGATTACTTATTTCTGGAAAAAAAAAACTTACAGATTTATCTCTAAGCACAAAGGTAAAGGGATTAACACACACATACACAAGTTATAACCCCTTCTTCTATAAAAGATGCCAAATTTCTAAGGAAAAAGAGTATAGTTTGGGGCGCCTAGATGGCTCAGTCGGTTAGGCATCCAACTCTTGATCATAGCTCAGGTCTTGATCTCAGGGTTGTAAGCTCAGGCTGTGTTGGGCCCCATGTTTAATTTCTTTTTCTACATACTATCCTGTGTTTTACTACTCTACTTACAATATCCAACAAAAATGCTTAAAGAATGTCATAACAGAGTACATATATTATCTACAGGAGAGCAAGGATGCTAATGAGCACCATGATACCATCATTTCTAAAGACAACTTCACAAAATAAAAGTGTAGGAAAAACTAACATATTATTGGTAAGAAAAAAACAATTAAAGTTCATGAATTAAGTAAGTGAAATAAATGTTTGTTCTCTCTCCTTTTACTTACCATCAGTTACTTATCACATGCCAAGCACTGGCTAAAAAGAGGGACTACAATGGAGAATGTAGTGAACTGAATGTTTCTGTCCCCTGAAAATCTGTATATGGAAGTCTTAATCCCCAGTATGATGGTATTTGGAGATGGGGTCTTTGGGAGGTAATCAGGCCATAAGGGTGGAGTCCTCACGAACGGGACTGGTATCCTTACAAGTAAAGACAGGGAGACACGATCTCTCTCCCTGCTATGTAAGGACATAGCAAGAAGATTGCTATCCACAAGCCAGAAAGAGGGACCTCAGCAAAACAAAACCATGATGGTACCCTATCTCAGACTTCCCAGCATCCAGAAATGTCATAAATAAAAAGCTATTGTTTAAGCCACGTACTCTATGGTACTCTGTTACAGCAGCCCAAACTGACTAAGGCAAAGAATGAGGCAAAAAAAGATTTCTTCCTTTCGAAGATATGTTCATTATTTCGGCTGCCATCCTCTGGATACCATTTCATCCTCTAATTTGCCAGTACTCCTCATCAAATGTAGGGGTCAGATGGAACACAATATTACAGATATTTGTAAGGATGGGATATAAAAGGATTATTATTTCCTGTAACTAAAATACTATACTTTTTAAATCCAGTCTATGAATGTTTGTCATTACAGCAGACATAGAATACTGTTCATTAAGACGGAGTTTGTGGTGAACTAAAATCTCTGTATTTTCCTTACATACGCTTTGGTCAAGTGATATCTCTGCAAACCATATACTTTGGTTCATTTTTTAAACTTAATTATGAAATATTATGCCTTTCCCCATTCCATTTAATTTCGTGTTGATTTTAGACTAACAATCTAACCTCTGAAGATTAAGAATTAAATTACGAGCAAGAATTATTGCTGGTATCAGTGATGTAATAATGTGACTGGATGATTTGTTTTCAAGAAAGGGGATACCTCTCTATAGGAGAGACATAATTAAAAAGTTATGGATGGAATTGCTAATATTTTGAATTTGCCTTAAAATACTCCTGCCACCCCACCCTCCAAGTAGGGGGTGATATAACAGGTAAAACAAGAAAAGCACAATGTACAGGTAAAAGTAAAGGTAGATGATGGATAGGTAACCTGCCCACTTTTATGCATATTTGAAAATTTCCATAGTGAAATGTTAAAATAAAATACTTGTTTTGATTTCCAATCCATATGAATCATATGTCATCAATGGTATTCCCTATTACAGCATTACCTATATATTTAGTAAAAGGGAAAGAGTCATAAACTAAGCCATTAACCGCTGCTCCAAAGACATCCTATCCATTTCTTCATGATACTTGAGAGTTCACAACATAAAAACTAATGCCAACTGCAACTAACAAACAAGGTTAAAAAAGTATATAATTAATGTTAACTATAAACACAAAGTTTAAGAACATCTTTCACACAATATACACTATTATTAGAAGTACTAGCCAAAATAGTAAACTTAGTAAATTTTAAGGGAAATGGCTGGTAACTTTAGTTGCTAAATCTCATTAACATTATAAAAATCCCTTATTTCAGAAAAGTAAGTACAAATATATTATCTTTTAAAGTTACCTAAGCTACTTGAGTACTTTGCAGCTTTAAAAATTATGGTACTGCATCATCAATAAAATGAAATTAATATTCTTAAATATTAGTTTCCTACTATCATGAAAATTACTAATAAGATAAACAACCCAACTTAAAAATGAGAAAGGAACTTGAACAGTTTTCCAAAGAAGACATACAAGCAGCTAATAAACACATGAAAAGAGGCTCAACATTTTTAGTCATTAGGGAAATGCAAATCAAAACCAATCACATACCACATCACACCTACATTTTCCACATTAAGCTAGTCACCAAGTCCTGTGAAGTCTGTCTCCATAATGTCATCTCTAAATATCTTCTTTGGGGAGTTAAAATATGAGATGGTAGTTCAAAGTAAAAGAAATGCAAGTGGTCCTTAACCATAAAAAAGCATGCGTCACCTCATTCATGACAAAAATGCATATTAAAATTATACTGCAAACATCACTTCACCTACTAGAATGGCATGATTTTTTTAAAAAACAGAAAATAACAAAGCTTGACAAAGATGCGGAAAAATTAGAATTTTTTCATATGTGCTGGTGGGAATGTATAATGGTGTAGCCACTACAGAAAACAGTTTGGCAGTTCCTCAAAAAACTAAACATTACAATTTATCATATGACCCAGCACTTCCATTTCTGGGCATATACTCAAAAGAACTGAAAACAGGGACTTAAACAGATACTTGTACACTAATGTTTACTGCAGTATTATTCACAATAGCCAAAAAGTGAAAACAACCCAAATGTCCATCAACAGATAAACGGATAAACAGAATGTGATACACACACACACACACACACAAGAATATTATTCAGCCATAAAAAGTAAAGAAATTCTGAAAGATGATACAACATGGATAAACCTTGAAAACATTATGCTAAGTTAAAGCCAGACACAAAAAGACAAATACCATAATGATTCCACTTGTATCTAACACAGGCAAATTCAAAGAGACAGACGTAGGTTAGATGTTATCAGGAACTAGGAGAAGAGGGGGTGGTTACTGCTGAATTAGTTTCTATTTGGAAAGATAAAAAAGTTTTGGAAATAGTAGTGATGCTTGTACAACATTGTGAAAGTAATCAATGCTACTGAATTATACTTAAAATTGGTTAAAATGGCATTTTAAAAATACATATTTGTTATTACAATTTTTTTTAAAATTTAATTTGTACACTACTCTTAAGTGGTTTTTGGTATATTCTAAAATCCAGAGACTTTACGGTAATAATAATATAATACTTTTAGGGATTGTTTTTTTAAAATCTGTGTTCTTGCATTCATATACTGTATTTTCTTAACTATAACATTATTTTTTAAAACTTAATAATCTTAGTTAAGCAAAAAAGAAAGTATTTTTATGGTGTAGGAAAACTACTAAACCTGAAATAAAAGGTACTGCTATCATTCATGGGAGGAAGGGGTCATGTCAATAAAATATACTAAAAAATGCTGACATTTAAAAACTTACCTTAAGGGACACCTGGGTGGCTCAATCGGTTAAGCATCTGCCTTCAGCTCAAATCATAATCCTGGGACCCTGGGATTGAGCCCCATGGCAGCGGGGGTGGGAAGGCGGGGGGNGGAGTCTGCTTATCCCTCTCCTTCTACCCCTCCCCTCTGCTGGTGCTCTCTCTCTCTCTCAAATAAACAAAATCTTTTTTTAAAAATTAAAAAATAAAAACTTACCTCAAATTTAAACCATTCTGAGTTCCACTGAGGGTTGAGGGACTTGAGGTACACATCTGTTTTAAAGGTGGTATTACCAAATTTTACCTAAAAACAAATAAACAATCTAAATATAAACATCAAAAATGTAAATAAAAGTAAGTTTTGATGTCAGCCAAGCAATGGGAAGATTAACCATGGAGGGGGAAAAAAGGCAACTATCCCCTGAAACAAAAGGGAAGAAAGTACAGTACAATACGTTTATAGGCTACACCTGAAATAAGAGATTACCCACTGCTCTGGTTGACTAGCTCTACACAGAAATTAAAAACAGCCTATTTTGTCAATATGAAGGAAGAAGTCAATATAGCCTTCAGGAAACAAAAGCTCACAAAAAAGAGGAATCTTGAGGGCAGAAGACCAGCAAGAATAAAATCAGAAGGAAAAAACATCAGCTGACCATCCTTTCACCATCTCAGCTTGGGAATCCAGAACTCCAACCCATTATTTTAAGAACTTAGAAATACATCCTTCTGTTTTCCAGCTTCCCCATTTTGTTATCTTTTTTAATCCCTTATCGGTGCACACACAGTGATTAGCAACAAACCATTATCATTAAAGGTTTTATCTTCAGGGACAATGAGAGGGATTGGATGGAGAGACTATCTTATTTCACAACCAGTCTTGGCAGACAGTAAATCACAAAGATCCAAAAATAAATAAGAAGGGAATGAAGAAAGCAGAAAGCAGGCTAAATCCCTGGGACTTGCTTCCAAAAAAGAATGGAGATTATGAAATCTGACTGAATTTGAGAAGTGGTCAGGAAGCTTAAGAGCAAAACAGCTAGGGAACTACTTCCTAGATGGCCTCACCTTTCCTAAATTTGATCTCTGCCCTAATTCTATTAGTCATTACTGTTATCTTTCCTAACCTCTAAATTCACTAAAGCTTATCGCCTTTAAGACAATTGCCAGCAATAAGAGACTCTTAAGCATAGGAAACAAACTGAGGGTTGCTGGAGGGGAGGAGAGTGGGGGGGATGGGGTAACTGGATGGACCTTAAGGAGGGCAGGTGATCTAATGAGTACTGGGTATTACATAAAACTGATGAATCACTAAACTCTACATCTGAAACTAATTATACAGTATATGTTAATTAACTGAATTTAAATTTTAAAAAAAGACAATATCCAGCACATCATTTTACACACTGTAGAGTCTTAGGAAATGCTAGTTCAAGCAGAATATCTTTGAAACCACCTTCTCTTTTGGTATTATATATGCCGATTTTCCTGTTTTATCAGTCCAGGAAATTTTCTAAAAGCAAAATATCCAAAAGAATAATTATTTTCATCTTCTGTATATTTTTCTAAGTGTTTTATCGTCTAATTTGAATTATTAGGCATGGTACCAACCATTTTGGTGCTTAGGCAGGTTAGAGGGGAGAAAAGGTTAAAAAAATTATGTGAAAATAATAACTTCTGGCACAATAAAGAATATAAGAAAGTCAAAGATAAATAAGAAATTGAGAAAAAGTATTGCTAAATATATAATAAACAGCTACTTTCTTTAATTTCTAATGAGTTCCTATAAAGCAATATGAAAAAGATCAATAACCCAACAAAAAATAGGCAAAGGACATGAACAAACAATTCAAAGAAATGGAAATATAGATGTTTTTATTTATTTTAATATAGATGCTTTTAAAATACAATTAGGGGCGCCTGGATAGCGCAGTCGTAAAGTATCTGCCTTCGGCTCAGGGCGTGATCCCGGTGTTCTGGGATCAAATCCCACATCGGGCTCCTCCGCTGGAAGCCTGCTTCTTCCTCTCCCACTCCCCTGCTGTGTTCCCTCTCTCGCTGGCTGTCTATCTCTGTCACATAAATAAATAAAATATTTTAAAAAATACAATACAATACAATACAATTAAACCTTGAACAACATGGATTTGAACAGCCCTCATCCAAGTATAGGCAGGTTTTTTTCAATAAATATGATGGAAAATCTTTTGAAGATTTGTAACAAATTGAAAAAACTCATAGACAAACCACGTAGCCTAGAAATAGCAAAAAACTAAGAAATAGTTATGTCATGAATGCATATATATGTAAATACTAGTCTATTTTATCACTTACTACCATAGAATACACACTATAAAGTTAAAATTGATCAAAACATGCACAGAAATATGTAACAGACCACACAAGATGCCATTAGCAGTTGAAAGAAATGTAAATGAATGCAAAGATGTGGTATTAAATCATAATTGCATAAAATGAGTAGTACATACTGTACTACGGTAATAATTTCAAACCACCTTCTGTTGCTACTGCCATGAGCCCAAGTGTTGCTAGTATCCACTTAAAACACTGTATGATGCTACCCATCTCTGTGTGAGCAATTCATCTCTCCAGTAAATTGCACGTTGCAGTACAAAGTGACCTCTCGCAGTTCTCGCGTATTTTTCATTGTGTTTAGTGCAACACCGCAAACGTTGGGTAGCATCATGGGACCTATACGAAGTGCCACTAGAGTTGTTTGAAGTTTTCCCAAGAATCAAAGAAAAGTCATGACATTACAAGAAAAAGCTGAATTGCTTGATATGTACTGTAGATTGAGGTCTGCAGCTGCACTTGCCTGCTGCTTCAAGATAAATGAATCCAGCATAAGGACCACTGTAAAAAAAGAAAATTTGTGAAGCCAATGCTGCAGCTATGCCAGCAGGGGCAAAAAACTTACACTTTCTGCAAAATACCTTTTTGTCTCATACTGAAAATGCAGCTTTTATATGGGTGCAGGAGTGCTATAAGGTAAGCATATTTCTAGACTCTAATATAATTTGAGAAAAAAGTGAAGTCATTATATAACAACTTAAAGCAAAAGGAAGGTGAAAGATCTAAAGCTGGATAATTTCATGCCAGCAAAGGATGGTATGATAATTTTAGAAAGAGGACTGGCTTAAAAAATGTCAAGATAACAGGAAAAGCAGCTCATGCTGACCAAGAGGCAGCAGACGAGTTCCCAGACACCATCAAGAAAATCACTGAGGAGAAAGGAAATCTGCCTGAACAGATTTTTAATGCAGACAAAAGTACCCTATTCTGAAAGGGTTTTGAAAAAAAAAACACCATGAAGTGTATTTATTAGTCAGGAAGAGAAAAAAGTAAGGTCCAGGATTCAAGGCAAGAAGGAATATACTAACTCTACCATTTTGTGCAAATGCAGTCAGGTCTATGAACAGAACTGCCTTTATTTATAAAGCTGCTAACCCCCAAGCCTTGAAGGGAAAAGACAGACACCAGCTGCCAGTCTTTTGGTTGTACCAGAACCCTTTTTCTAGATTGGTTCCACTGATGATTTGTTCCTGAAGTCAGGAAATGCCTTGACACTAAGAGACTGCCTTTTAAAGTTCTTTTGATATTGGACAATGCCTCTGGCCACCCAGAACCCCATGAGTTCAACACCAAGGGCATCAAAGTGGCCTACCTGCCCCCAAACACAAGCTCTCCATAATCAGCCTCTAGATCGGGGGGTCATAAGGACCTTTAAAGTTCAGTACATGGCATTCTTTGAAAAGGATCGTCAACACTATGGAAGAGAACTCTGATAAGAGAACATCATGAAAGTCTGGAGGGATTACACCACTGAAGATGCCATCGTAGTAAAAGCCATGAAAGCCAGCAACATGAAACAATTACTGCTGGAGAAAACTATGTCCAGATGTTGTTCATGACTTCACAGGACTTACAACAGAGCCAATCAAGGGAATAAGAGAAGTTTGTGGATAGGTAAAGGGTGAAGAGTATCAAGATTTGGGTCTTGGAGGGGCGCCTGGGTGGCACAGTGGTTGGGCGTCTGCCTTCGGCTCAGGGCATGATCCCGACGTTATGGGATCGAGCCCCACATCAGGCTCCTCCGCTATGAGCCTGCTTCTTCCTCTCCCACTCCCCCTGCTTGTGTTCCCTCTCTCGCTGGCTGTCTCTATCTCTGTGGAATAAATAAATAAAATCTTTAAAAAAAAAGAAAGATTTGGGTCTTGGAGAAATTTAAGAGCTAATAAACAGAAGAATTAACAAAAGACAACTTGATGGAGATGACTGCTTCCCAACCAGTGCCAGACGATGAGAAAGAAGCTGCAGAAGAAGCAGTGACCAAAAACAAGTTGATATTAGACAACCTGGCAGAAAGGATCTGACGATTCAAGACTGCTACTGATTTCTTTTACAACATGGAACTTTCTAGGATGCTAGCACTGAAACTAAAGCAAACAGTGGTACTGTATAGAAATATTTTTTTTAAATGAAAAAGCAAAAATGTCAGAAATTACAACATATTTCAGTAAAGTTATTCCACGTGTGCCTGTCTTTCCTGCGTCCCCTTCCAACTCCTCCACCTGTTCCACTTCTGCCACCCAAGACAGCAAGACCAACCCCTCTTCTTCCTCCACCTACTCAACATGAAGATGAGGATGAAGACCTTTATGACAATCCATTTCCAGTTAATGAATAGTACATAATCATCATGCCATACAGTTAATAAACTTAACAGTTGTGTATACGTGAATGTCTTCATGTGAAAATCTAATAACTGCACGGAAAGAACCACATGAGGCATTTCTGTATCATCATCGCCTAAGGAGTCACTGTATGAAAGACTTGTATAGAAGTGCTTAGCCTATACTTATACAGACATAGGTGAGCAACATTTAATACAAAATTAATCAGATGTTAGTGGGTTTTTTTTAAGCTTTATGTACTTATTTGAGAGCAAGTGAGAGCGAGAGAGCGCGCACAAGCAGAGGGAGAGGGAGAGGGAAAACCAGATTCCCCGCTGAGGAGGGAGCCTGACATGGGGCTTGATCCCAGGACCCCAGGATCATGACCTGAGCCAAAGGCAGATGCTTAATCAACTGAGCCACCCAGGTATCCCAGAAGTTAGTTTTCTTACTGTTTCAAAACTTTGCTTTCAAAGAATTATGTAACTACACTACGCCTCTCTCTCAAAACTGGAGAAACTGCTATCAGCCTATAATCCCAAGTAAATGATTTTTTAAGTTATATTCATAATATTGTATTATAAATATGACTGTAATACTGTATGCCATAAAATTTTTTTGTAACGATTCATTTGTTAGTATACAGGCTAGGCTACTGTGAAGCAATCCTATCGATTACACTAGGCTACCATAAAACAGTCATACTGCTGTTTGTTATCAATGCATAAATCATTATATTTGTAAATAAATATGAATTTCTTTTTCACATTATCTTTTCATTTTTCATGTCTAGTGTCAGTAATATATGTAACATCTACTATGTTTTGTATCATTTAAGACAATATTGATATAGTTACTGACATGATTCATCCCATAAATATACATTGTAAACTCACTGTATCTATAAATACAGTACGGTACTATAAATATATTTTCTCTTCCTTATGATTTTCTTAAAAACATTTTCTTTTCTTCAGTTTACTTTATTGTAAGAATACAGTATATAATACATATAACATACAAACTATGTGTTAACCAATTTTATGTCATCGGTAAGGCAGATGGTCAACAGCAGGCTATTTGTAGTTAATTTTGGGGGCAGAATCAAAAAGTTGTATGTGATTTTCAACTGTGCTGAATTGAGGGGGATGTCAACTGCCCCTAAAAGGCCCCACATGGTTCAAGGGTCAACTATATGTCAAAAGATGATCAACCACAAGAGAAATGCAAAGTAAACCAACATTTTTACTTATCATGTTGGCAAACAGTTTGAAAACAGTATTGATGAGGTCTTCTAATACTTTGTTGGTGGGAGTAGAAAATAAAACAATCTCTAAGGACTGCAGTTTGACAATGTATCAAAATGATAAATGCCTACACTCTTTAACTTCATACAGAAGGGCACAATGACATGTACAAGCAGCATCATAGTAACAAAAGATTGGAAATAACCTAGATATCCACCAATTTGGAACTGGTTAAATGAAGTATGGTAAAGCCACACAGGACAGTACTAAACAGAAGAATGAAGCAGTTCTCTCCGCACTGGTACAGAACAATCACCAAGAGAGATCTTTCTTCTGTGGAATAGCATGTGTGGCATTCTTTGAGAGAAAAAAATGGCAAAATGTTGTAAGTCATATAATATACGCCTTTATATAGCATAGGTTATTTTAGTAGGTTATACAACAAATGTTAACGGTGGCCACTAGAAAGAACAGGTTGGTTAAAAGAAACACGATGAGAGAGAGGTTGACCCATTTTGTGCCTTCTGAATTCTGAACCATGCACGTATATTTCCTATTTATAAAATGTATTATTTTAAAACCCAAAAACTTTAAAAACTCAAATTAAAATGATAGTAAATTTATTTTGATTAAAATTATAGAATTCTGGATCCACTTCCAGGAATTCATCCTAAAGAAGCACTTTCACATGAGTCTCCTTCCTAAAACACACTAAAAAAGTCTAAATAGTCATTCAACAGGAAAATTATTGAATAAATCACATGTACTGCAACAGGAAAACTATTGAATAAATCAACATGGAGTTGATTTTAAGTACTCTCATGTGGAAATGTCAATGACATAATAACTGAAAAAATAAGTTGCAGAATGTATAAAGCATGATTACATTTGTTTTTTAAAATGTAAGTAAAACTTTTTTTTTTTTAAAGGAAAGGAGGGGGAGTAAACAAACACATGCCAAAGAACTGAGAGTAATTATCTCTGAAGAAAGGACTGACATGGTGTAGGGAATACAGTACAGTGTAGTAAGTACTAAGTAAGGGGCTTTCAAGTTTTATTTCTGAGTTATCTCAAACTTTTATAATGGGAGCCATTCATGTATTACTTCCATATTTTTTTTTAAATCACAAACAGTAAAAAAAAATGAAACAATGCAGATGTGCGCGGCGGGGGAGCCTGGGAAGAACAGAAGTTACTGCTTAGTTACTAATTTAATTTTCATTACATTTTAATATTCAAAACATCGAGGAAATACTCCTAAATTTATCTAAAAACAGCTTTATTTGAAGTAAAATATTGTTAGGATTATGAAATCATTCAAAACCTTAAAAAGCCAAAAGTTTGGGTTCAACAGCCAAAACTACCATATCATTCTTTATGAGTTCAGGAATGCGTGGGTTGCTCAGCTGGTTGGGCATCTGCCTTCGGCTCAGGTCATGATCCCAGGACCGTGGGATCAAGTCCCCCACTGGGGGGCTGTGAGGGGTCCTGGTTAGCGGGGAGCCTGCTTCTCCCTCTGTCTGCTGCTCCCCTGGTCGTGTGCTCTCTTTCTGACAAATAAATAAAATCTTTAAAAAAGTGGAAATATATTCAATAATTATTTCTATAACCTCAACAACACAAATATCAAACACCTCAGCCTCCACAAGGAATCCCACATCAGGCTCCTTGCTCAGCAGGGAGCCTCCTTCTCCCTCTGCCTGCCGCTCCCCCTACTTGTCCTCACGCTCTCTCTTTCTGTCTCTCTGACAAATAAATAAAATCTTTAAAAAAATAAATAAATTGTGAGTTCAGCCCTCTTCAGGTTTGTTCTACTATACTGTACTGGTATATTGTACCTTTTATTCTTCTTTTGGTCAACTGTCCATTCGAGATATAGTAAAGATCTGATAGCCCCCAATTGCATCAAATAAACAAACAAAAAGATTTTAGGAAAAGAAAAAGGCCAGAGTGTGAACTTTGCCAAATTGTGATGATTCCCCTTCTACTAAAGAAGAATCATAGTTCATTTGGTCTTATTTAATTCGAATGAGATTTTATTACCCAGCAATTAAATGAATGCCTTACAACTTTGTTAAAGAACACCAGGGATTTTAATGAGATTCCCTAGTAAAGTAAAAGCATTCTCTTTCCCCACTCATTAGCTAAATTACCTTGAGAAAGTTATTTAACCTGTTATTTAAGGCTGCTTCCTCCTCTGAAGGGGGGATTGTTGTATTACAGGCGAAAATGCATGTAGAGACGTAGCAAAATGTCTGGTATCATTAAATATTAATTTCTTTTCCTCTCCCTGTTCCCTCAAAGGCTCCTGGATAAACACAAAATGATAATATAGCTTGCCAAACAGTTTGTAACATGCACATTAATACTGGGATAAATTTCCATTAATACTATTTTTATACAGAACTTCATCTCCTTCATCCTGGGGGTTCCTGGAAGAATAATCATCTTTAAATATTACTTGGTGGGGTGCCTCGGTGGCACAGTTGGTTACGCGTCCCACTCTTGGTGTCGCATCAGGTCATGATCTCATTCAGGGTCGTGAGATCGAGCCTCACACTGAGCCCTGTGACCAGCACAGAGTCTATTTGAGATTCTCTCTCTTTCTCCCTCTGGCCTTCCCCCCATTTGGTCGCTCTCTCTAAAATAAATAAATAAATCTTTAAATACATACATACAGACATACATACACACACACTATTTGGTCTTCACTGGCTTCCTAAATTCCTCACATCACATATAGAAATTCCTTCAACCAATGCAATCAGGATCAGTATTTGATTAGTTAATAAAATAATTTGGTAATTTGGTTAAATCAAAGAATCATTAAAAATGATTCAAATGGTAAACTTTTTAAGATAAAACATATAAATATTCATTCCTCCTCTATATTTGAATGTAAGGGTAAGGCCTCTTCTTTGAGTAAGGGTTCACTGTTTAGAGTTCTGCATCATCTTTGCACAAACCACACCCATAATGTACCATCTGTGATTTCCAGTTTGGGTTTTTTTTATGTGGTGGTAGAACTTAAAATTGCGTGTAAAAATATACGAACACAGAATCCTAGATTTTTCTCCATCTAATTCTAGAGTAATGTTTAGTGACTGTATCCATATGTCTTTACATAGCATTATCAACTTCATTTTCACCAATTTACATAAGGTTTAAGTAAATTACAATAACAAATAGAGTTGGCATAAACAGGTTTGGGGGAAAAACATAACTGCCTCTTGGTAAAGTATTATCAGCCAACTGATGGGAGAAGCAGGCACAGGAGAGAATAACTAGCAATGTGGGATATTCAAGAATATGCTTATGGAAGGAATGCAGAGCACTGGGGACTGTGATAAGTGAGTTAATGGAAGTTGTTTAAGAGAGCTTCTATTGTACAGACTTCTATCCCTCTAGTTTTCAGATCATTCAATAACCTGCATCTCCCTTACCTAGCAAATTTTATTCCCAAGAACCCTCCCTTCAATTACATATGCTCTATCCCTCTCCTTTTGCTTTTCCTGAGTTTGTCTTATTCATCTAAAAAATGCTGCTTTTCCTCTCTGCCTATAGAAATTTTACCATTCTTCAAGCACAGCACAAAGACTTCTCATGACCAATTCAGGCATCATTATCTCCCTTTCCTATGAGCTTATACAGTACTTAACAAGCTACATCACACAATTTATTCCTTAATAATACATGGTAATCCTTCATTATCCCCTTTTTCCTGCATTAATCTTTTCCTTTCTGCTGGATTTTTCCTATTACCGCACAAATATGTTCTAGTATCATCTAACTTACTTTTTTTAAGTCCTAAAAGCTACATACTCCCCAAATACCAGACCATTTCATCTCTCCCCTTCATAGCCCTGTTTCTTGAAACAATTGCCTATTAATGCCACACCTCTTCCTCACCTCCCTTGTACTTTAACCCTCTTCGACTCACTACAGTATGGGCTTCCTTGACATTCTCCTTGTCAGGATCAGTAACAACCTCCATACTGTCCAATCCAGTGATTTTTCTGTCCTCTTTCCCTGACCTCTCAGTGCCATTTAATGGTTGAAGGCTTCCTCTTTCTAGAAACTTCCTCCTGCCTTCTGAGACATTACTTTCCTGATGTTTCTCTCTCCCCATTGTTAGATAATCTCAGTTTTCTTCCCCTAGTCCTCCTCCTCTAATAGACAGCTTAATGTCAAGTTTTTTCAAGGATCCATACCTCTTCTTTCTCCCTCTAAGTCAGAGGTTTACAAAAGGGACAAACCAACTCCTAAGGAATTTTAGAAATTTCTATGGGTGTTATTTGTGGGAGAATAGTTGTAATATTTAGAAGGAAGGGCCAGAGAAGCTAGGTGTCCTGCAATGCAAGAAATTGTTCCCTACAATGAAGAATTGTCTTAAGCCATGATTTTCAAATGTCCTACCAGATAATCACATAGGATTAAAAATCTAACTCATTTTACAGATGAAAGTGTTCTAATGGGAGAAAAAAGGTGTTGTGATGCAGTTTTCATATACATAATTGTCAAGAAATACAACCATCACGTAAATTAAGGGAAAATTCTGCTTTTGCCCATGAGTTGATTATTTTGAAAAATCAGAGAGCAATGAAGGCCTAAGGTGTCAAAACTACACAACTGTCTCACTGTGTATGAGTCAGATTCATGTGATTTTTACACATATGTGAGACACCTTATCTTGTATCCTTGCTTTTTTTCCCATATTCTTGCCATCTGTCAGTTTATCTTTTAATAACCTTTTTTATGAACTCCAACCTCCCACTAAAATGTGAGTTCCATGATTAAAGAAATTTTTGCCTTATTCAGTACTATATCCCCAGCACACTGCACTATACCCAGTACAGTGATGGATATACTCATGGACTCAATCTGATTACTTTGTACCTTATACTGTGATCATGAACAAGTACTTCCATATTGAAACACATACTAAAAAATTTCTCTAATTTGTCATATTACTAGTTAGAACAATATATTGGGGTTTTTTTAATTATGAGGCTAGGTTAAATTGGCCATAAATATCATGCTAGCACAGTAAAGAGTGGATTTCAAAATATCTGCTATATAAAGGGGGCACTGGGTCTCAGAGAGTGGAAAAGCACTGGCCTGTATGAGCTCATTTCTAGCTCACATCTCTCTTCTGAACATCATACTTACTATTCTAACTTCCTCATGGAAAACTCCAATTAACATCACAAACCTAACACACCTTAACAGAAATTGATTCTCCACCTACTCAATCAATCTCTGCGAATCCTATGGATTCCATTACCAAATCAACATCTTGGCCCCCACCTTCTCTTTTTTGAACTATTATAGAATCTCCTAATTAGTTGTCTGCTTCAGCTCTTTCCCTCTTGTCTACACTCCGGACAGCAAAAAAGAAAAAAAAAAGTACTAATCTCAACAACCGCTTCCCATAGAATTTAGAATAAAATCCATACTCCTAATCATGGCCTCTAAGATCCTGCATGATTCGCTCCTTGACTAACTCTCCAACTTCATCTTACACCACGTGCCAGCCACACCCATCTTCCTTCACTTCCTAATACACTCCCTGAGCAACTGGCTCCTCCTCATTCAGCAGGTCTTTGACACTTCCTCAGAGGTCTCCTGATTACCCAACCTAAAGTAGATGTTCCCTGTTACTCTCTATTGTTTTCTTCCATGAAACTCATCACAATTACCTATTTTATCACTTTATTTTTTAATGTCTGTCTCTTCCACCAAAATACAAACTTCAGAAAACTAGGAACCAAGTCTATTTTGTTCACTACCATATATGCATCAGCTACACCAGTGACTAACACTGGGTCTGGCAAATAGCACTCCAATAACTATTTGCTGAAAAGGAATTAAAAGTCACTCTTGAATCCAACCCCTCCCACACCAGCAAAACCATTTATTACCAAGGCATGATAATTTTACCTAAGAAATGCCCCTCAAGGGGCGCCTGGGTGGCTCAGTCAGTTAAGCATCTGCCCTTGGCTCAGGTCACAATCGCAGAGTCCTGGGATCGAGCCCCTCACTTTCCCCTGCCCCTGCTAATGCTCTCCCTCTCGCTATCTCTCTCAAAAAAAATAATAAACAAAATCTTAAGGAAAAAAAAAAAAAAAGGAAATGTCCCTCAAGTCTTTCTCCTCTAATCCATTCCCACACCCATTTTTGACATGCACATTATTGCCTGGATAATTTTACCACCTTCTTAACTGATCTCCCTGTCTCATCTTTCCTCTGCCCAGTCCATCAGTAACATTACCACACAAGTCATCCTATCAACAACCTAATAAACATCATCATATTTCATTTCTCCTTAAAAAGTTCTTTTTGCTTACCTCTGCTTACAGAGTAAAGGAAAAATTATTCAGTACAGAAAATGAGATTTGACACCAATCTACCTTTCCAGCCTCATCCCCCATAACCTCCACTATCCACATATTCCCTTTTACTCCAGACATGTCTCAAACTAAGATAGTTCCCTGAACATACCATGTATCCCATTCTGGGATCCCATTCTGATGTCCCTTCTGCCTGGTACAATCCTGTGTGTCTTTCAAGGTTCAGCTCAAATGTCATTTTCTTAGGTAAACTTCCTAAACCTTCAGAGACAGAATGAAGTTTCCATATTCTACAACACTCATCAACTTGTTGTCTAGAGATGCAATGTTAGCATGGTGGTTAAGAAAACAGTCCACAAGTCTATTTGCAAGGTTAAGAAAGCTTGGGGCAAATTTTTTACTGTTCCTAGGCCTGTTACCTTAACTCTAATATGAGATAATAATATAATAGCAGGACTGTTATAAGGAATAACAATTAAAAAGTAGTTAGCAAAGACCTGGCAATAATGAGACTCAATACATGCTAGCTATTAGTTATTAACCTAAACTGTATGGGTCAGTCTCTTAGCTACCTGAAAGCAGACTATGCTCTGGTAATCTGTGTAACCCCATTACCTAACATCTGGCCCAAGAACACACTCAGCATCTGTTTCTCAAGTGAAAATGAAGTTGGGATTAAGAATGACCACGGCAATGTTGGGGGGTGGGGGGGGCTGCAGTTATTAAGTCAGAGATCCTTTAGGGAACATCAAGAATACTTTATATTGAGATGAAATCAGGCTATATATTATCCTGTAGCTGTCAACTCTTATGCATTACTAGCCCAAATGATTATTATTCTAATGCTCTGGCTCATCAAGTGAATTTTTATTACAATTTTTACTTGGCTTCTTTCAGACTCTGGGTTATTACTTTCCGGGCCCTAGGCCTGTGCTAATTTGCATGAGTTTTAAACTAATCATCTGGTTTTAAAAGCAATTTTGCAATTTAAATCCATGGCACTTAATTGGCTTCCTACCTCAAGGCACTAAATTACCCTAAAACAGCTAATCATACCTACCAGTCTATACAGGAGCAGAAAGCGTTACGGTTGTGTTTTAAAACTTACACTGATGATTCAGACAATGTTATGCTCAAGAGTGGATTGCCTCGCCTTGTAGGTCTCCAACTGCCCATAACGGACTTTATCTACCTTCTTAATGTGATCTCCATCACTTTGGCTTGAGAAGCCATCTCTCCTTCAACAGAAGAACGTACGTGTGTGTGTCTGTGTGTGTGTCTGTGTGTGTGTGTGTGTGTTTCGGTGGCTGCGCGGCCACGCCTCGGGATCTCCTCCTGACTGGCAGGTGGCCTTTTATGAGTCCTGACATCAGGGTCACCCCAGCATGCAGAGCAGTAACTGCCTCCCCGCGCGGCAGAGTGCGCCGCAGACGCCCGAGAGCGGTGCACCCATCATATGGGCTGCAGTCTCGGCAGTCAGCCCTCAAGGGAGGGCTTGGACAAGCACCGCACAAAGGACGGCAGTCGAAAGGAGAATGGGCTGAAGAACTGGGGGCGAGGTGGGTAGGATCCTTCACAGGGCTTGGCACTCCCTGTGTTTTCAGGGGCAGGACCTTGCACCAACCTCCACGAAGGCATCAGTCAGGTCACTAGCTCGGTCCATCACTGGCAAATGGCGCCCAGCCACGATTTTCACCTTCAGCTTCCCAGGCATCTTCTCGGCTTCGGCCTCTCCTTGGGCTCCTGCAGAAACAAACAAGCGAGTCTGCGCCGAGCTCCTAGCCGGGCGGGGGAGGGGCGGGAGCGCGCGGGGAGCTGCGCGCGCCGGCGGGAGCGCGCGGGATAACTGACAGCGGAGGGCGCGCGAGGGCGCGCCACGCCGCCGATAGCCACTCACTCGCGGATGAATGACGGGGCCGTCCCGCGCGGGCGCTGAGGCCTCATTCCGGAGAGGCAGCCGGAGAAGTGACCCCGGTGGTTTCTTCTACCCCGGTCCCACAGTGCTGGCCAGAGAAGCAAAAGCCACTCAACATCCCGTGGAGGATCTGCCACCCCTACTTGTGTTTTCCTCCCCCCAAAATGGCGGCTCTCGGGGCGTGGAGGAAACATCGATCATTCGGCGCTCGGCCCACTTCTCAGGGGAGAAACTAAATTCTCGGAGAGCAAATGGAGGGGCGGGACGGACTCCGAGGAAGCTGGAGGGCAGGGAAATGGGTCGAGCCCTGCATCATCCACCGAGCCTGGGCTGTGGGTCGGTGCGCGGCTGTTCCAGAGCTGACGCGGTCCTTCCGGGGCGAAGTACTCCGTAGGGCTCGGTGACTTCGCGGGTCGACCCTTTCCCAGCTACAAACGCCGCATTTTCGAGGGGTGTGACAGAAGGAGTTTCTACCTGGAAGGGATGCAGTTTTTGTTTTATATGAAGGAGAGTAAGAAATTTCAGGGACATCTCGGGTAGTCAAGTAAGTATTCTATAGCAACATTTTTTATTCAGTCATACACACGTGTACTGGGTTATGGATGTTACTCTAGGCCTTGGGGAAGAACAAAACTTGGAAATCCAAAGCCAGTGGTTAAAGGAGTTTCCCCTGCACGCCTGAATCGGCTCTGTGTTTATTAAGCATTAACAAACCTAAGACCTACTTTGCTGGCGGGAGTTCAGGACCTTCTACCCTATGAAATTTCCAGTCAACTGCAAGAAACGAAACGGATGAGCTTAATGAAACACCTTGAACAATCGACCCAATTATATATGTAAATAACCATGCAAAAGAGAGGCAAAATCTATAGGCTCATGCCATCAGAAAAAAATTAGGGAAACTGAAGCACACGCACAGGATGTAACACAAGTCACCCTATACTGAATATCAACAGTACATGCCATATCAAATAACAAAATCACCATTAACAATTCTGGTACAAAGATTTTACGATGGGATTCATTAGGAATGGAAAATTCCCAAATGATTTTTTTTTTAAACTGATACACCTTTTCTTTTCTTTTCCTTTCTTTTCTCTTTTCTTTTAAAGATTCGTTTATTTGAGAAAGAGAGAGAGCATGGTGGGAGTGGGCAGAGGGAGAGAGAGAACCCAGAGCAGATTCTGCAGGGAGCCAGGAGCTGGGCTGGATCTCAGGATCCTGAGATCATAACCTGAGCTGAAACCAAGAGTCCCATGCTTAACCCACTGAACTACCCAGGCGCCCCAAACCGATATACCTTTTTAACTTTAAAAATACTGAACAGGTGGGGGCACCTGGATGGCTCAGTGAATGGAGCAAGTGACTCTTGATCTTGAGGTTGTGAGTTCAGGCCCCACATTGGGTATGGAAAGTACTTAAAATTAAATATTTTTAAAAAAAATTCTGAATAGGTTAAATTAACTCTAGGCGGTGGTGACCCAGAATTCTCTTTAAAAGGCAAAAGTTCCTTCTATTGAGGGAATATTGTTCACATAAGTGAGAAGTTGAAATCTTACAAAGAGAAAAGAAAAAGGCTTCCTCAAAATAAAAATCTAAAAGATAAGTCACTGACTTTTCATACTAGAGAAAACTTCATCCACTCAAACTATGACAAAAGGATAGGCGGCTAGAGCTTACATGCAAATTTCCTTAGATCCTACTGAAGCTTTCTGTGGAATCTAACTCTACTCTTAAAATGCCCTTACCAAACACTCATGGTGCACAACACTATGTGATCAGTTAATTTTAGTGTATTTTGTTTTGGTGGCAGAATTGAATAGCAAATACTATATGATTTCACTCATATGTGGAATTTAAGAAATGAAACAGATGAACAGATGGGGGGAATAAAAAAGAGAGAGGGACACAAACCATAAGAGACTCTTAAAAATAGAGAACAAACTGAGGGTTCATGGATGGAGGATGAGCACTGGATGTTGTATGTAAGTGATGAATCACTGACTTCTCCTGAAACCAATAATGGACCGTACGTTAACTAACTAGAATTTAAATAAGAATTTGAAAAGAAAAAAATTAAAAAGTACTAAAACATAAAAAGAAAAAATTAGAAAACTGAAGTTTTGCAACTATCTTAATGGAGAACAATGCTTTGTATTGCAAGATGTTGTAATGTAAAAATGTGTTTGCAAATTGCACAATTAGAGGTTAGCAATCTCAGCCTCCTAATTAGTATCCTGTAAGGTACTTGTACATACCTGTTGCCTTAGGCTTCATTAACAGGAGATTATAATTAAGATGCTTCCTGAAGACTTTTTTTTTAAGTAGAATTAAGCCTGACTTCAGTTTGTTTTCTAATAATTGTACTAGTTTTGTTTTAATTAATGCTGGGAACAGTGTTAACTTTCCTGACAAACCTATCATTATCTGGTTCCTAATTAACTTCTGTAGCTTCATACTTCACTCTTTTGCATCTTAGGTCCCATAATAATAACATGTTTTGAGTATTTGCTGTGTACCAGCTACTGAATTCAGTGCTTCACAGCTTTTAAAGCTCTCTAAAATCCTATACGATAGGAATTATCAGCCTTCATTCTATAAATTTGAAGCTCTGCAATGTTTACTTGATGATGACCCAAAGTTACAGAGCTTGTAATGTTGGAAGCAGGATTTATATCTAGGCAATTTGATTCCAAGAGCCCCTGTCTAAAGGCTTTGTGTAGTTTCCTATAAACTATGCTTTTTTTTCTCTTTCTCATAGTCTTCCTAGCAAACACTTAAGAATGCATAACTCAGGGGCGCCTGGGTGGCACAGCGGTTGGGCGTCTGCCTTCGGTTGGGTGTCTGCCTTCGGCTCAGGGCGTGATCCCGGCGTTATGGGATCGAGCCCCACATCAGGCTCCTCTGCTTATGAGCCTGCTTCTTCCTCTCCCACTCCCCCTGCTTGTGTTCCCTCTCTCACTGGCTGTCTCTATCTCTGTCAAATAAATAAATAAAATCTTTAAAAAAAAAAAAAAAGAATGTATAACTCAATTTAAATGTTACTTCTAATGTCTTCCCTTATCTCCTTCCTGATAAACATACTCTTCACTTTCACCACTATGCTACCGCTAGATTTAATACCTCTATTATGGTATGGTCTATATACATAATTATTTGTTTTTCTCTCTCCCCTGTTAAACTTCGAGCACCTTGAAGGGAAGGACTATTTCCTGTCCATCTCTCAATTCTCATTTCCCTCCCTCTGCCCTTCATGTAATCCACAAATGTTTGTGCAATTAAATGTTAATAACACCTATACATTTACTGTTTTGCTCTCTCTTTTCTGGCTTCCTAAAATGTTCCTTTGAATCCCTCTCCACCCCTCAAGGTTGAACTTCTCAACGGTTATCTATATTTGGTGCCCTCTCCTCACCTCACAAACACTCCTAAAACTATTTCTGACTTTGGGGCACCTGGATGGATGGCTTAGTTGGTTGAGCGAACAACTCTTGATTTTGGCTCAGGTCATGATCTCAGGGTCATGAGATCAGGCCCCACGTTGGGCTCTGTGCTCAGCATGGAATCTGCTTGCGATTCTCCTTCTCCCTCTGCCCCTTCCACATGGTCCTGCGCCTGCGTGCGCACTCTCTCTAAATTAAAAAAACAAAAAGAAAACAATTTCCGACTTTAGCTACAGCCACTCTACCAAAACAACTTTCCTTGCAACTTTCTCCAAGGCCATCAATAACCTTTGATTGCTAAACGCAGTGGACAGTTTTCATTTTACAGGATTCCCAGTAGCATTTGACACTGTTAATCATGTTCCCCTTGAAATGGTTTTCCACTTCATATTCAGATACCATGCTTCTCTTATCTGTTGCACCATATATATATTTGCCTTCTCTGCTTCCTCACTGACCTTAACAAATATGGATTTTCCTCAGGATTTCAGTTCTTGACCCTCTTCTCTTCTAACAATACTCTCTCCTTAAATGATCTCATTCATGCCTGTAATTTCAATTTCTATCTATTAAGCTGAAGATTCTGATGTTTTTATCTTTAGTCCACGATTTTCTTCTGGTATCTGGACCCATATATTCAAGTGCGAGGTTCCTATTTCCAATTAGAGTATCGAAGTGACCTTAAAGTCAACATCCAAAACTGAACTTATTTTCTTTATCTCTCCCACAATGACAACAACAGCAATTACAATGACAACAACAAAATGAAAAGTCTGGTCCTCCTCTCTACTAAGTTACCCATCTCAAATTGCAGAACACCAGCTACCTAGTCAAGTGCTCAAGCCCGAAACTCACTGGTTTAAGTTTGAGGGTGGATACAGATGGCAACTTGAACTCTCAGGTACTTTTACTTTGATTTACTTCTAAAGCAGCAAATCAGCCAAGTAAAGGGTAAAAAAAGAGTTAAATAGCTAGGTCAGCTCATCTTCCCATTGATTGCCTTGTATCTCATGTATAGTAGGCACAATGGCCTCATTAAGTAAAATGTTCTCTAGACTGGAAGATTACTAAACTAGAACACATTGCTTTGTATCAGTACCCATCGACGCACTTAGTGAGCTGTGTCAACTAGGTGTAATGGAAAGGTTATAGACCTTGACTTTCTTATTGTGCCACTACCAGGACAAGCTCTTCTTATCTGTGCCTGTACTGCAAAGCCTAGAGGTTTTCCACTTGTATGTACTTAAGGCCTTTGTGGAAAACTCTAGCCACAGTTGACAATTATCTTTGACTCTTCATCTTCCTTACCCTTGACACCCAGTTAATTACCAAGTCTTATTTTTTATAACTCCTAAAGATTTTCAAATCCATCTACTTTCCACTATTATTTCTCATCTGGAAGACTGCAATCCCCACTTCCACTCTTGCTTTCATCTAATCCATTTACCATAAAGTAGTGCAAGTGATCTTTTTAAATAACAAATATTCGTATCACTCTGTTTTAGGGAAACTGCTTTCCAAAGATCCCTTTTTCTTGTCAGACCCTTTTCTTTATAAGAAAGTAAAAATGTTCAGAAATTCAAGAGCAGGACATCAGAAGTGGGTTTTTAGTTTATCTTGCCTTGTTGCGTTTTTTAAAGTCAAGCTATGCCTTCTTCCCCTTGTGTTAATCTATCACCTAGCACTAGATCATTCCCTTTCAACTGAATTGTTGTTTAAATGAATTGTTCCATTTCAGTATCTACAAACTGAAATAGGTCCCAATTCATCTCAGTTCATGGGATCCAAGTTACATGCCTGACCCTTAAAAGTTAACACTGTATTTCCTCTTATACGTATCATTTTTCCTTTGCCAATTAGGTGGCACTAAGAGAGTTTTTATGATCCTGTAAGCCATTATCTTCACAGAGGCACTAACACATTAATTGGATTAATTACATTGGTATATAATTTCCTAACCCCTTTGTTAACTTCAAATCTTCTCCTATTATTAGAGGAAGAGTCCAATAACATATCCAATGTACCTTGGAAAGCAAAGTTAGAGCTATATATTTACTCAGTTGTTATGAGCAAGATTCAGCTTCCGATGTGGACAAGTGTTATTCAACAGAAGAGTGCTGACAAGTGGAGTGGTTACTAATTACTACAATTGATGGCAAGAACAAAAGTGAGCTGAGTTTATGGCTAGTACCCTGTACAGCCTACTGTGATATGAACCCTAGTCAATCTGTTCTGGATAGCTGGGTAAGGGATTTTTTAAACTGCCTATAAGTTGTATTGCTTCCCACAGGAGGGAGTAGTTTCACACATTACTGGTGCTATACTTGCAGATAGCTACTGCAATTCAAATGAAGTGAAGTTGAAATTTTAACAATACTGTGGAAAGCATACTGGAATAAGATAAGTCAGTTATATATCTTTTAATACTAAAGATGTTGGGACTTAAAAAAGTAAATAAATAAAGATGTTGGGACTTGAATAAATATTCCAAATTTAAATCTGGCTGCATACCCTGGGACCTTACCCACTGCTACTCCCCTTGTGTCTTAGTGCTTCCCGTTTGGATGAAGAAACTGACCCCCACCCCCAAGCTAAGGGAGGTTTGTTCAAACATCCCCTGATTCATACTACTCTTTAGTGCCTGTTTACTGCTATTTAGTTAAAAACCAAAATTTCAAATCTAGACTGTTCTATTAGATCATGAAATCTGGCACCTACCAACAATACTAGCTTTATTTTTCATGACTCTCCCAGGGGCCTGTGTCATCTGCATTGATCTCCTTTTGACTACACGGCTCACCCTTCCCCCACCCTGCTGGGTGTTTTGAGGCATTTCCTCCCCTGCTAACCACTAGGCAACTGGGGGATGGGGAGAACTTAGGTGTAAAATAGATCCTGGCACTGGCGAATGGTGGTAATTTGTCTCCGGTTAGTGAACACTCCCCCTCTTTCCTTCCTGTAACACAGTTTTTGCAAACAACAAAGTATTTTTAAAATTCTATTTCTGTGATCATATTTTCCACAACAGTGTAAAAGTCCTGAGGCATAAGTGAGCATCATTGTGCCTTGGAAAAAAGTAAGCAAGGTGAAGAATGATAGCTGAGTGCTGAATTGTTGTTAGGTGATTAAATTGACCCTTTGATACTATCTTTCCCATCTTTGGAATAAACCATACATATTCTCATTTGTTGCTCCTATTCCTCTAGAATGCGCCTTCTCTCCCACCTACTCAAATCTTAGTGCCTCTTTCAACATCAATTAGTATTTACTGACAACACTTTATATAAAGCATAAAATGTAGACCTTGATCTCCGGAAGGTTTCAATTTGGGTGTGTAGATAAAACATGTATACATAATAAATGTAACTATAATAAATTACTATATAGTTATGGGTATTAACTGAATGACTTAGATAATAAAAGATTAAAGGAGTTTGTAAAAATAATTCGGGAATAATTAGGGAAGAAGCCTCACATAGAAGGTAGAATTTGAATGGGACATTTCTAGATATATAGGAATTCATCTAGGAAAAAAAAAATCAACAGCAAAAATATTTTTTAAAATGTTTATGGCATAGTCTAGAAACTATGAGTAAGCTAGTTTAGCTGGAGTTGGGATTTTTTTGGAGAAAAATGATAATTTGAGAGAAAGATAGGCTATGCCTGGAAATACACATAGCAATCAGAATTGGGAAGGGGGTGATTTCGTAGATAAAGCTGATGATCAAGAACATTCATGTGTAAGCAGAGGAAGCCATTGAAGAATTTTTTTGGTGGAAAGAAGCATACTTGGAACAATATTTTGGTACAATGACAATTACATGAGGATTCAGGATAAACTGAATTGCTGAAGACCAAAAGCAAAAAAAAAAAAAAAATCATTGCTGTACTGTCATTATTAAATTGGCATGAATATGGTGACAGTGGTAATAGAAAAGAGAATTGAGAAGGAAATCTTTAAGGAAAAATTAATAAGAATTAAGTACTATATATCAGGGAGAGAGACAAGAAGAAAAAAATGCAGCTGTTTCAAAACAGAGTAAAAGAAATGGTGGTATCATTACTAGAAAAAGTAAAGTCTGAAAGTCAAGAAAAATGAGTCTAGGGGCACCTGGGTGGCGCAGTCGTTAAGCGTCTGCCTTCGGCTCAGGGCGTGATCCCAGCGTTCTGGGATCGAGCCCCACATCAGGCTCCTCTGCTATGAGCCTGCTTCTTCCTCTCCCACTCCCCCTGCTTGTGTTCCCTCTCTCACTGGCTGTCTCTCTCTGTCAAATAAATAAATAAAAATCTTTAAAAAAAAAAGAAAAATGAGTCTAGTTTTGTCCATGTTGAGTTCCATGAAGCCTTCCTCAACTATTCTAATCTGTTTTGACCACCCTAAACCTTGGTGACTTCACAAGAATTCATTATGTTCACAGTTCTGTGAGTTGGTTGGATGGTTCTGAGAGGAAACTAAAGGGCTTCCTTTTGGAAAGGCTCTGTCTCTGCTGTTTTTCTGCTAGGCCCCATTTCCTCATGTTCTGTATTTCACCTTGCATCTGAATAAATCAAAGAAGCTATGTTCCCACTCCAGGGGGAAGCAAGGAAGTTAATCATTCTTTGAATTTCATCGTAGGCCCCCAAAAACCTGATGACATCGAAGAACTGGATCCCAAACATGTTCCAGGACATTAGCTTTGAACAAACCTCAGTGACGCTGATATCAATACCACCTACCTTCAGTGATTTATGAAGTAGCACCTATTGTTCACCTGTCACTCACCCTTGATCAGACCCTGCCCTGGATTCCTGAAGAAACGTGTACCCTGGACCCCTTTCCAGTATAAACCCCTAACCCCAAGCAATAAAGAGACTCATTTTCTTTTCCTTCCTGAGTCTCCCAGAAACTCCATCTGCTATCCTCGATCACTTACACTACTCAGTAAACTCTGCTTTCACTTCCTCCTGGCTTGAATTTTATTTCTATCCTGTGTGAAGCCAAGGAAGGACCCTCTTGACTGGTCCTGTGGGACCTCCTCTGCATCCTCAGACCTGGCCTGGCTATGTCAGTTCTGTAGGTTTTGCTGGGCCCATTCATGTAACTGCATATAGGTTGACTACACTGGAATGTGGCCTTAAAAATCTTGCTTTGTCACTGGCTGTCAGGTCTCGGGTCTCTTCTGCATGGCAGGATAGATCCTATAGCAGGATGGATTGGCTCTGACACTGTGGCCTCAGGCAGCATTCCAATAGGGCAAAAGCTATCTGCTGGTGAAATTTATTGCCTTCACTGTTTCCAAAGTTTGAAAAGTACATCTGTGGTCAGGACCCATTGTCGTGACCTGGTCATTTCTTTCCTTGCAAAGTGACCTTGATGCCTAAAACAACATCAAACTAAAATGTTTTGTTTTTTATGTTTAGGGCCTTAAAAGGTGGGCTTCCTTTAATTGAAGTGTTGCATAAATACAAAAATTCTCATGACATAGAGTAAGATACAAAGACAAAAGCATTCTTTATAGCTTTTTTCTTTGACTCTTAGTTTTTAAAAGTTATGTATTGTGGGGGCACCTGGGTGGCACAGCGGTTAAGCCTCTGCCTTCGGCTCAGGGCGTGATCCCGGCGTTATGGGATCGAGCCCCACATCAGGCTCCTCCGCTATGAGCCTGCTTCTTCCTCTCCCACTCTCCCTGCTTGTGTTCCCTCTCTCGCTGGCTGTCTCTATCTCTGTCAAATAAATAAATAAAATCTTTAAAAAAAAAAAAAAGTTATGTATTGTGAATCAAATAATCCTAGCTTTGGGGCACCTTGAACTTATAATGACAGTATATCAAATCCATCTCTTTCCAGATAAAATACAGATTATCTAATGTTCCAAGAGTCCTTGTCATCCATAACTTTCCCTAGTTTTTGTTTTCTGACTCAGAAATAGAAATGATGGTTTGCGATGTTCCCTGAAGATTAGTAATTTTGTGAAAAATAAGCAGGGATTAGCAGAATGAGGACACCTTCATCAATTTCCTCAATTATTAGAGGTTTGGAGTAGCAACACATGAAGATTTAATAACTAAGATGTAAGGAAGAAATAGCTGATGGATGGCATTAGAAAGTTGCCTGGAAATTTTTTGCTTGGGGTCAAATAGAATAAATAATGAAGTTGATCATAGGATATAGTACTTTGATGTTTCATTATGTAACAAGCTAAAATATAAATTTAAAAGTTATTTTAAAATACTTTTAAAAAATATATGTTTAAGTAATCTCTACACCCAACATGGGGCTCAAACTTAAAACCCTGAGATTAAATTGAATGCTCCAACTGAGCTAGCCTTGCATCCCTTAAAATATTTTTTATAGTCAACATCATAATTGACTGAATCAAAGGCTCATTTCAGCTCTTTTCCTACCTTGCCAGGGTGTAACCTATCCCCAGAGAAAACACTGATGGGCCTTCCTTGTCACATGGTGATGGTAACTGGAATTACAGAAATGGTGTCTAGGAGAAAATAAGTACCTTGCTCCTTGGTGGCTTTTAAATATTTATTTATTTATTTATTTATTTATTTATTTATCAACAAACATCTTTTTTTTTAGAAGGAATGTATTTTTTTTAAAGATCTTAGTTTTTATTTATTTGAGAGAGAAAGCATAAGCCGGCGGGGGGGGGGGGNGGGGGGGGGGGGGGGGGGGGGTAGGGCAAAGAGGGAAGCAGATGCCCCGCTGAGCAGGGATCCTGATAAGGGCGCTCAGTCCCAGGACCCTGAGATCACGACCTGAGCCAAAGTCAGACACTCAACTGACTGAGCCACCCAGGCGCCCCTTTTTTTAAATTTAAATTCAATTAGCCAACATCACTAGTTTCAGATGTAGAGTTCAATAATTCATCAGTTGAGTGTAACAGGGCTTTTTCAAAAATCATTCTCTATTAAGTGGTTACAAAACACATAGTTGTTGCTTAGGACATCTGGTACTCTGAATAACAGAAAGAAAACTTAGCAAAAGCTTTGGATTTCTAATCTTCTAAACAATGCACAAATTCCAAAATATGAATGGCCAATTTACCCACTCTGTAAAATCTAGAAACTGCTACTTCAGCTGAAGAAGAGCCTTTGCTCTTCTGGAGCTTTAGCTCATCATTCATTGAGCTCTTATCAGATTCCTCACTTAGGGAATTCCAAACACCCTTCCCACTCAAGCTTCCAGTTCTATTCTACCTCTGGTTATGCTTTTTTAATTCTGGAAAGAGCAAAACCAATACCTATGTTCAGATATCTGACATGTGGCACCTAGACCTAATTTGCCACCACATTAAAACTGGATTTTTTTTAATTAAACTTTTACTTTCAAGTTTGAGATGAAACTTTTAGATTCACATGCAGTTATAAGAAGTAATAGAGGAATCCCATGTAGCATTTACCTAGATTCCCCTGGTGGTAGCACCTTGCAGAACTCTAGTATAATACCATAACCACCACCTGATATTTTTAGCTCTCCAAAAGAATGTTTTATTGTTTTATGGATTAGTTAGCTCATGGGCACTCATTGGCCAGCAGGGGTAGCCTGCGTAAGCTAATTGTGTGACCAGTTGAAGTTAAGAGTCATGCTGGAAGAACTGCATTAGTCATATTAATCACACCGAATGAAACTAATTCTATAATTGTGAGTTGTGCAAGTTTAATGCCATTAAAGGAATAGTTCTCTGGGAATGTGAGGAAGAGTACTAAGAAAAATCTAAGGTGTTTTTATTTACTTATTGGTTGCATTGTTTTCAAAATACACTCCCTTTCCCATTCTGATAAGCTTTCATGTGCAGTGCTGGTGGGCAAAATTCTAAAATAGCACCAAATTTTCCACCCATATGTTGTACATGCCCTAATAATTCCTAGGACTATGAATATAATGACTTTTCCTCTTATGATTATGTTCTTCTATGGCAGAGGTGACCTTGAGATATGGAGATTATCCAGGTGGGCCTGACCTAACTATATGAACTCTTTAAAAAGTAAGGAGTTTTCTCTGGCTGATTGCAGGAGGCAAAGTTTGAGAACTGTGCTCTGGCTGGCCTGGAAGAAAGCAAACATACCAGGTTGTGAAGTAACAGTGGTGGCCACGGAGAGAAGACCTAACAGCAGCCTTTGGTTGCCCAGAGCAGTTCCTGGCTGACAGCCAGCAAGTAAATGGAACTTCAGCCCTACAATCATGAGGAACTGAATTCTGCCAACTATATTACATCAATGAGCTTAGAAGTGAATTTTTCCCCAGAGCCTCCAGTCAAAAACTCAGCCCAGCTGACTCTTTGGTTTCAGCCTTGTAGTACCCTGAACGGAGAATGTAGCCGCCATGCCAGACTTCTGAACAGGTGGTAAGGTAGAGGATGAAAGAGAAGCTCAGGTGAGACTCTGTAATGACCCCTCACAATTCTGTAATGACACCTACCTTTGAGAATCAGCATACTAAAATTACACTGTGAAACTAGGGTGTAACAAAGACTTACGACAAAAGGAAGATAAGAATAAATAAAACGTCATGTGGCCCTGACTCATGATGGAGTGAGTCATATATGGTAGTAGGAAGCCCAGCACAGCCACATTTAATTCACAATTGTCATAAATAAAAACTTCTGGTAGTGGGCACATTATGTCATGTCTAGGCGTATGTCTCACTGTGTAAAAAACTTAGAAGCCCCTGCTAAGCCTCAAAATTTCTTAATTATTTCACTCTCTCTTGCTTTGTTACTTCATTTCTCTAAAGAAAGCAGATTTCTCATTGTTTAGGTAACCACTTCTTCCTTTTATGATCATGGGGCATTTCGGAAAGAGTCCACTCTGTGCCTTTTTTATTCTTGCTAGGAAGACAAATTCAGTTGCACTTTAAACTAAATAGCCACTACATATGATTTTAATGTAAATAGGTAATCTTAGCCCTCTTTGATTGAGAAGTCACATTCATTCATTCATCCAACAAATACCTATTGAGCCGCAGGTGTGTATCTTTAAGTTAGGCTCTGGTGATAAAGGAGAACACCATGATCCCTGTTGGAGGAACATACAGCCTAGAGGTAGAGGTGGGCTCCTAACAGAGAAAAGCAATGCAGCAAGGCAAATGCTATGGGAGAGGCAAGGACAGGGAGTTGAGCAAACATTGGGGAGGAGTGGTTAATCCAGTTGCCGGGGAGGTGGAGGATCAACAAAGGCTTCCCTGAGAAGTGTTTCCTGTTGCTGCTGTAACAAACTGCCACAAACTTAGTGGCTTAAAACAACATATATTTGTACAGCATGGTAACTATACTTAATGAAAGTTGTTAAGAGAGTAGATCTTAAAAGTTCTCATCACAAGAAAAAAATGTAACTGCATAGTGATGGATGTTAATTAAACATCATGGTAGTCATTTCACAATATGTACAATATATCAAATAATTACGGTTTATACCTGAAACTAATCTAATGTTATAAGCCAATTATATATCAATTGAAAAAATAGCACAAATTTATTTTCTTGCAGTTCTGGTCACTGGACATTGGAAGTCCAAAATCAAGGTGTCCACAGGGCTGTATTCCTTCTGGATGCTCTAGAGAAGAATCTGTTCCTTACACTTTCCTACTTCTGTAGACCACATACATTCCTTGGCTCATGGCCCCCTTTCAGCAATGGCATCCCTTTGACTTCGACTTCCATATCTCATCTTCTTTCTCACTCTGATCCTCCTGCCTCCCCGCTGTGAGGGCCTTTGTGACTACATTGGACCCACTCAAATAATCCAAGATTTCAAAACTCTTAAATTCTAAACTAATCATATCTGCAAAGTCTCTTTTACCATGTAAGGTAAAAGATTCTTGGGATTAGGATGTGGATGTCTCTGTGGGAGAAGGGGGCATTATTTAGCCTACCACAGGAAGTAACTAGAGGAGACTGAAGAGTCTTCCAGACAGTGGAAGCATGTGAAAAAGCCTACAAGAGACCTAGATGTGAGGAATTACAGAACTTTATACTTAACATGTCTTTGGCTATAAAATAATATATAAATAAAATAATAGTATTCACCCCACCTCATCATATAGGATGAGATAATACATGTAAAGCTCTAAAAACAATGTGTTCATTCTGTGCTCTTGCATAATGTTAGTCATGGTGATGATGAGTAAAGGGGAGGAAATCTACAAAAGAGGCTAAAATAGTAAGCAGGGACCAGCAGGTCTTCTTTCATTAACCTGAGAGGGAGTCACTGAAGAATTTTAAGCAGAAATGTGACATGACTATATATGTATTTTAGTTGACTGTATTTGCTGAATGGAAAACAGATTGCAAGAGACAAGACAGAGGTAGTCAGTAGGGCTGAAACAAGGGTGAAGTGAGTGAAGCACTTGCTTTGTATGTACAATTTAAGGAGGCCCCAAAAGACTCAGTAAACAAGTGACTTTTTAATGAAGTATATTTTTTTAAGATTTTATTTTTAAGTAATCTCTACACCCAGCACAGGCCTCGGACTCAGGGCCCTGAGATCAAGAGTCATACACTGTACTGACTGAGCCAGCCAGGTGCCCCAATGAAATATTTTTAAAAATCAAAATTAATGTAAAAAAAATCCATGATGAACAATTTCGGAAAATCTCAAATAAACTCAGGGTTATTAGGAAGATTATTGAGATTATTAGGTGAGAGACAATGAGAACCTGAAGCAGAGAAGTAACAGTGGCTGTAAAGACAGTTGGATGGATTAAAGAAAGCTGTGAAAGGAATTGTGGCAGAGAGGGTTAGTCTTTGAGAGAATATACTCAAGGGGAAGCAAAAGTGTAGATAGGGAAAAGGGTAGAGTGTGTTAAGGAGGAAATTAAAGTCTATTTTGGGCATATTGAGCTTAAGAAGACGCTAATACATTCAACTCAGAGATTCTAGTAGGCAATTGAAAGATATGAATTTTTCAAAGCAAATCCCAAGCTTTTCTGCTCCCTCACGTGTTAGCCTCTAAGGTTCTTCACTATATTGTCTTCCTGCCAGACCAGTTCTATGGTAGGAAAGAAAAGGATCTTGAAGGACCTAATTCCTTGTAGTACAGGAGCAAAAGGTTGGGAGCTAATTTTTGGAAGGGAGATGACCAGGGAGTGTCAGGCATGTGTTAGAGCAACTAATGGGTCTTCACTTTGTCCCTGAACCATTTTCAGATCATTACATTTTCACTCTGTCTGTTCCATTATGATTCATAATATCAACCTCTAACCTTTGTTGGTACTGTCACATATTGACAACTTGGTCATTACCTCTTTCTCGACCAAGACTTTGACCCCTGGGTGACCCATCCATATCCTGTTATTAACCTGGAGCTCTTTTACTCTAACATCTTACATGCAAACATACCACTCTAAGACTTTGATCTTCCTTCCAATTCTTCCCTTAGTCACTTCTGTTAACCATCAGTTCCTTTAGCTCATCAAGACTTAGTTGCTCTTGACCCTCTGACATGGGCATGTCTATCAGCTGCCTTCCACTTTCACTTCTGTTTCTATCCTGTTTATATTGCTGTGGTGCATCACTTAAGACATTTTATATCAATATCCTCAATTCCCATACTTTGTTTCTGCTTTCATATCACCTGATAGACTAACTCTGCCAGGACCATCATATAAATAGATGCATGTTTGGGTGCCTGGCTGGCTCAGTCAGTAGAGCATGCAACTCTTAATCTCCGGGTCACGAATTTAAGCCCCATGTTGGGCGTGGAACCTACTTAAAAATAAAAATTAAAATTAAAAATAAAATAAAATCGATGCATGTTATATATTACATAAGAGCACCCCACAAAGGGAACAAGGGGAAGCCAACCCGGCTCTATTCAAAGTCCTGGGCTAGTTCTTCCCTGAGGGTGCAACTTTTTCTAATCTGCCACAGTCTAGGGACACCTGGGTAGCTCAGTAGGTTAAGCGTCTGCCTTCAACCCAGGTCATGATCCCAGAGTCCTGGGATCAAGTCTTTCATGGGGCTCCTTGCTCAACAGAGAGCTTGCCTTCTCCCTCTGCCTGCTGCTCCCCCTGCTTGTACTTGTGCTCTCTCTCTCTCTGACAAATAAATAAAATCTTGGAAAAATAATAATGATCTGCCCCAGTCTAGTACAGCAGAGGTTCACAAACTGGGCACTGCAGACCAAATCTACCTGCTGCCTATTTTTGTGTGGCTCACAAGCTAATAATTATTTTTATATTTTTAACTGGTTAAAAAATTCAAAATAAGGATATTTTATCACACATGAAAATTGTATTAAATTCAAATTCTAGTGTCCATAAATAGTTTTATTTGAATATATAGTCATGCTCATTCGTTTACATATTGTCTATGGCTGATTTCACACTACAGAGGCTGAGTTGAATAGCTGTAATAGAGACCATCTGGCCCACAAATCCTAAAATATGTACTATCTGTCTCTTTACAGAAAAAAAAAACTTACCTACCCCTGTCCAGCAGGTCTGTTGCCTGTAATCTCTGTACTAACGCTTGGACTGTTAAATATTTGCTAGAGAAAAACCAACAATTATGCTGATTGGTGCATTGAGTGATATATTCATGATCCTAAACCCCACCTGGAAACTCAACATTACCAGGATTTCCTTCTAATTTCCCTAGTCAGCTCTCTCTTTTCAGCCTTTCACTTTTTTCATTCCTCTAAGCCTCCAAACATTTCACCCCCTCATCTTAACAGATGCGGCACCTCCTACTTCTAAGTGAAAATAGAAGCCATCAGATTGGCACTCCCTCAGTTTCCTGCTTCTGCACCTACAAATTTGTCTGTAGTTGTCCTCATCCTTTATTTACTACCTCTTGTTTCAATAGAAGTGGGACTTTTCACTCATTTAAAGCAAAGTCTTCAACCAGTGCTCTGGATACCATCACCTTCCTCTACTCCAGTGTCCTACAGAAAATGATTAGTCCTTCTCTCCCTTGAAGCATAACACTTCCCTGTCTATTGATTTCTTCATTAGCATTTTGACGAGGTTATTATCAACGGACACAGTTAACCTCACACCATCTTCCTTGAAAGAATTTCTTGACTTGGCTTCCAGGAATTCACATTTCTGGTTTTCCTACTTCCTCAAGAGTTGGTCCTCCTGTCTCGCTTGTTGGTTTCTTCTCATGTCCCCAACTTTTAAACCAGTAGTACTCAAACTTTTTAGTCCCAGGACCCCCTTTACACTATCTTAAAAATTATTGAGAACCTCAAAAACTTTTGGTTATGTGTCTTGTATCTATTTATATTTACTCCAGTGGAAATTAAACTTGAGACTTTTACAATAATTATCTATCGATTCATTTAAAAATAATAATTATAAATCAATTACATGTTAATATAAATATGATTTTTATGAAAAAGAAAACTGTCTATTCCAAAACAAATAGGTGATAAGACTGACATTGTTTTAAATTTGTAAAAATCTCATTAATGTTCAGCTTAGCGGTCTAAGGATCCACAAACTACAGCCTACAGGCCAAATTCAACCCACTGACTATTTTACTGGATTTACAGGAACACAGCCATTCTAATTCACTTCTGTATTGCTTATGGCAGCTTTCTCACTACAATGGAAGAGTTGCATATTTGTGACAGAGATCATATGGCCCTCAAATCTTGAAATATGGGTTTTTTTAGTATATGGGCTTTTATAGAAAAAAATTGCAGGGCATCTGCCTTTGGCTTGGGTCAGATCCCAGCATTCCGGATTCGAGTCCCACATCGGGCTCCTCTGCTGGGAGCCTGCTTCTTCCTCTCCCACTCCCTTGCTGTCTTCCCTCTCTCGCTGGCTGTCTCTCTGTCACATAAATAAATAAAAAAATCTTTAAAAAAAAAAAAAAAGACCTCACTCACAAGTCTTGTGGTAAGTGCTGCTATTGGTAGGACCATGTGATCCCCCATGTAGCAGACTAGTCCAGACTTCTTCACGTGGCAATCTCAAGGCTACAAGAAAGAGCTAGCTAACCCCAATATAAGTGTTTTTCTAAGCCTCTGTTTTTGTCATGATTACTCATGTAGCATTGGCAAAAGCAAATCATAAGGTCAAGTTTAGAGTCAATATAGGAGGGCACTAGACAAGGGTGTGGAACAGTAGTGTATCAAGGGTAAGATTGTGGGAGCAGTCTACCCTAGGAGTGGGCACAAAGTGGGCATATTGCCAGGGGAATTTTGTTTCATTTATTTTTTGTTTTTTTAAGATTTTTAGAGTACCCGGGGGAGCTCAGTCAGTTAAGCATCTGCCTTCAGCTCAGGTCATGATCCCAGGGTGCTGGGATCAAGTCCCACATCAGGCTCAGGGCTTAGCTTCTCCCTCTCCCTCTGCCCCTCGCCCCTGCTCATGCTCTCTTTCTCTAATAAGTAAAATCTTTATATAAAAAATATTTTATTTTATTTTTGGTTTTTTGTTGTTTTTTTTAAAGATTTTATCTTTAAGTAATCTCTACACCCAACAGGGGCTTGAACTCACAACCCCAAGGTCAAGAGTCACATGCTCTACTGACTGAACTGGCCAGGCACCTCAAAAGGACAGGAAAGTTTTAATAAGGGAATAAAAAGTTGTTTTCACCAGTATAGATTCACATTACAATACACAAATATTGATAGCATTCTCTTGTCTATTGGTGGTACAGAAGATGGTTTCTCTCTACATAACCTTGTAAGGCTTTAGTAACTAAAATGTAAGACAAAGCAAACAAAATCCCGAAAGAACAAAACAAAAAGCCCGCCTGTTAGTTTACAGTTTATTTTAAAAATTCTGAAAGACATTGTAAGTTCTGAACTTTTAGTAGTGCTACCTATATCCAACCATCTGTTCAAGAACCCAGTGAAAGAGCTTCCTTGGAAGGAAGCTTTGCACAGTAGAGTTGTGTTATAATACGGATGTTTCTTATTACAAGAAAAAAATTGTATGTGGTGCATTCGCATTCATATTTTGTAAGTTACAAACATACCTAATCAAATTAATAATAATAATGAAAGAATTGAAAGTATTTGTTAAGTATCCTAAAGCCACTATATAGAATAATGGCAACGTGCACTCACAGATTATTTACGTGGTAATACCCAGTGTGAATACACTGCCACGAAAATCAAAACAGGAGTGAACTTGAAATGTTTTCTATAACAAAGATCTAGCAGCATGGCTATCTAATGCTGTTTGATCCTGATTGCTTCTGAAACGTTGCTAAAACTTACTAAAAATTGGTTTGATTTTTTTTATTTGCACCATGAATGTAGCAATGATAAACTACTCCTACCTGAAAAATTCTGGTTGTGTTCAGTTTTAAACAATTGTTACAGATACTATTAAGTTTTTTTTTTGTTTGAAGATTTATTTATTTATTTTAGGGAGAGAGAGAGAAAGAGCGAGAGAGAGCATGGGCAGGGAGGGGCAGAAGGAAAGGAAGAGGATCTCAAGCAGACCAAGCGCTGAGCACGGAGCCTCACGTGGGGCCAAATCTCACAACCCCAGAGATCACAACTCGAGCCAAAATCAAGAGTCAGATGCCAAACTGACTGAGCCACCCAGGCACCCCAATGCTATTGATGTATTAACAATATTAACAATACATATGTGAGCTTCAAGTATCACATTTTTATTCCTTTTTACATTAGCATTTTCTTCTACATGATAGTAAATTAAGAGAACTTCTCATTATGTGGTTACCTCCAACACATGGACTCAGGTATTAGTTTTCTAGGGCTTCCATGTAACAAGTACCACAAAGTGGGTGGCTTGAACAACAGAGATTTGTTGTCTCACAATTCTGGAGGCTAGAAGTCTGAAAAGAAGTATTGGGAGGGTAGGTTTTTTCTGAGGGCTGTTTAGGAGAATCTATTCCATGCCTGTCCCCTAGCTTTTGGCAGTTTGTTAGCAATCTTTGGCATTTAGAAACATCACCCTGATCTCTTTCCTTATCTTCACATGATATTCTCCTTGTGCACATGCCTGTATCCAGATTTAGCCTTTTGATAAGGACACCAGTCATAATGGATTAGGGGTGCACCCTGCTCCCATATAACCTCATCTTAACTAGACCCAAATAAGAACATATTCTATTGTACTGGAGTCTGGGACTTTAACATATATGAATTTTTGGAGAAGAGCACAACATAATTCAACCATAACATGCATGTTTAATGAAAAATTCAGTACTGTATTTCCATTGATGATGGAAGTGTAACTTGGACAATGTGTTTGCCACTATTTACATCCGCCACAGGGGCCGTAGTGGTAGTACTGACTACTGAAAATCCAGAGGACAAAGCAGTTGAAGAAGCATTGACATCTACTTCAAAAGTGAGTACTTTTTAAAAAAGAGACTATGCTGAAAGGCAAAAATTTAACACAAGCAGGTGTAGAAGGCCCACCTACATATCACTATGTGATGCATTAGATTAAAGGACTGTTTCAGTTAATTTCACTCATTTTTCTTATTAACTGTTTTCTCATGCACTTATGAAAAGTGGAGCAATAGCTGTTAATGTGTTGGCTCCATTAGCAGAATAAGAACTTTACAAACAGTTAAATGATGCCTGCTTTTATGTCAGTGTTATCGGATGCTTCAAACAGAAAATCCATTCATTTCAATAATGGTTTTGTTTTTCTTTATCTAATTCATGAAATCAATATAAAGTTTTTGGAAGGTCATTCTGTCTAAGATGAAACATCTGAACTTATAACATTGTGAAGGCTATTGTAAATTTCATTAAAAAATTTCAGCATTGTGTGGTGCGTGGGTGGCTCAGTCGGTTGGGCATCTGCCTTCAGCTCAGGTTGTAATCCAGGGGTCCTGGGATCAAGCCCTGATTTGGGCTCCTTGCTCAGTGGGGAGCCCGCTTCTCCCTCTCCCTCTGCCTGCCTGCCACTCCCCCTGCTCGTGCTCTCTCTCTCTCACTATCTCGCTCTCTGTGTCAAATAAATAAATAAAATCTTTTTAAAAAATAAAAGATAAAAATAAAAATTTCAGCATTGAAACCTAATTGTTACAAAGATTATGCAAACACAAATGCTGATGAATCACAGCATCATTGTAAAAACAATGATCCTAACAAATTAAGAAATTTGTAGAGCAAAAATTGGTTTTGATGTACTAATATTTGTAATTAAATAGAAACACATATATCACAAGAAGAGCTAGAGATGTCATATAAATACACGAACAGAGGTTTAAGATTATTAATCACTAGGGAAATGAAGACTAAAACCACAATGAGATACCGCTACATACCTGTATTAGTCTGCTCTGGCTGCTATCACAGAGTATGTCTAAGAGGCATAAACAACAAAAAATTTTCTTTCACAGTTCTGGAGGCTGAAAGTCAAAAATCAAGGTACTGAAAGGGTTGGTTTCTGGAGAAGCTTCTCTTCTTGACTTCCAAATGGCCACCATATCACCACCATATCACCGTGTCCTCACTAGATCTGTCCTCTGTGTGTGTGTGGACTTCTGGTGTCTCTTCTCTTCTTATAAGGACACTAGTCCTATTGGATTAGGTCCTCACCCTTATAAAGTCATTTAGCCTTTATTATATCTTTAAAGGCTCTGTCTCCAAATATGGTTACATTGGGTGTTAGGGCTTCAACAGATAAATTTAAGTGGAGGGACACAATTCAGTTCATAATAATTGG
Source organism: Ailuropoda melanoleuca (assembly GCF_002007445.2). Classification (NCBI taxonomy): domain Eukaryota; kingdom Metazoa; phylum Chordata; class Mammalia; order Carnivora; family Ursidae; genus Ailuropoda; species Ailuropoda melanoleuca. The sequence continues at coordinate 20,696,903 of NC_048233.1, forward strand.
GAGTTGCTGGTGGAAGTGCAAACTATACAGCCATTTTTTGGGGGAAGTTCTTTTATTTATTTTAAAGTAATTTCTACACTCCATGTGGTGCTTGAACTCACAACCGTGAGATCAAGAGTCACATGTTCAGAGCACCTGGGTGGCTCAGTTGGTTAAGCATCTGACTCTTGATTTCAGCTCAAGTCAGGGTGATGAGATCAAGCCCCACATCAGGCTTGGCACTCAGTGCAGAGACTGCTTAAGATTCTCACTTCTCCTTCTGCCCCTTCCCCCACTCATGCTCCAAATAAATGAATGAATAAATAAAAACTTTTTTTAAAAAATGTCATGTGCTCTACCAACTGATCCATCCAGGCACCCTGTATAACTATTTTAAAGATTTATTTATTTAGAGAGAGAGAACCAAAAAATGTGGTACATTCAATACTACATCCATACAATGAAAGGCTACTTAACAATAAAAGGAAATCTATTTGCTCATCCATTCCATTCACTTTTTTTTTTTTTTTTGAGAGAGAGAGAGAAGTAGGGGGAAGGGCAGAGGGAGAGGGAGAGAAAGGCAGCTCCATGCCCAGTGTGGAGCCTGGCTTGGGGCTCGATCTCAGGACCCTGATATCAGGATCTGAGCCAAAATCAAGAGTCGGACGCCCAACCAACTGAGCCACCCAGGCACCCCTCCATTCACCTCCTGGTGGGTTGGGTCCAGTTTAGAGCTATTAAGAATAAAATTGCTATTAATATTCATGATCAAGTCCTTTTGTAGGTATATGTTTTCATTTTCTTTGAATAAATACCAAAGAGTGGAATTGCTGGGTTATGGTTTAAGTGTATGCTTAGCTTTATTTTTTATGTTTTTAAAAAGATTTTATTTATTTATTTGACAGAGAAAGAGAACAAGTGCAAGCAGGTGGCACGGCAGGCAGAGGGAGCCTCCCTTGAATACAAGCCTCCCTCCCCACTGAGCAGGGAGCCCAATATGGGACTTGATCCCAGAACCCTGGGATCATGACCTGAGCCAAAGGCAGATGCTTAACCCACTGAACCACCCAGGCACCCCTGTTAACATGGTATTCACTAGGATTACTCTTCTGGCTACATTCAGCTGGGAGCCCAGCTAAGGCTAAAATGTTCAAGATGATCCCTTAACAGAAAGGTCCTTAACTGCACAGCATAACTGTACAATATAACTTTTGCCATAGTTCATTGGTCAAAAGAAGTCACAAGGCAATCTGGATGAAAAAAGTTGCATAGGACTGAGAAGAACAGTTGACAGTCATTTTGGAGATTAAGATTCTGCATCCAATTTCAATGTATTAGAGTTTTTTCTCCATTCCAAACAATTCTCCAACACCAGGTGGGTGTCCTACAATTTAACTCAATTCAGTTCTGACCTGTAGATAGCATCAGATCCCACAGCTTAAAGCCTCAGTCCCACAAAACTACTCCCACCCCATTTCAGAGGCCAATCACAAATCCAGGTTGTCACCTGTGCTTCTGACCGGCAATAAGTCTAAGGTTCCCGTGATCCTCTTCTCAGATTCAATTAATTTGATAAAGTGACTCACAGAACCCAGGGAAACATGTTTGCCAGTTTATTAAGTAGTATGATGAAAGATACAGATGAAAAGCCAGATGAAGAGATACATAGGGCGAGCTATGGGAGGGTCCTGAGCCCAGGAGCCTCTATCTCCGTAGAACTGGGGTATGTGGATGTGTTAACCAACCCTGGAAGCCCTCTGAACCCCATGCTATTGGGATTTTATGGAGGCTTCCTCATATACTAATGATCAACTATTGACTCCATTTCCAGCTCCTCTCGACCCTGGGGTGTGAGGTGTGAGGCTGAAAATTCCAAATTTCTTTTTTTTTTTTAAAGGTTTTATTTATTTATTTGGGAGAGATAGAGACAGCCAGCGAGAGAGGGAACACAAGCAGGGGGAGTGGGAGAGGAAGAAGCAGGCTCATAGCGGAAGAGCCTGATGTGGGGCTCGATCCCATAACGCCGGGATCACGCCCTGAGCCGAAGGCAGACGCTTAACCGCTGTGCCGCCCAGGCGCCCCATGAAAATTCCAAATTTCTAATCATGGCTTAGGCTTTCCGGTTACTAGCCTGCATCCACAAGCCATCCAGGAGCCCACCTAGAGTTGCCTCTTTAGAGCAAAAACTTCTCCCAGTGCTCTTATCTCTTAGGAATTTACAAGGGTTTTAGGAGCTCTGTGCCAGGAATGAGACAAAGACCAAACATATATTTTTTATTATAAATCACAGTATCATAGATTATTTCTCAGAACCCTCACAACTCTCTGGCTTTTGTTGATTGTACTATTCAAGAAGTCACATAGGCTTGTATACAAAAATATCTTGGATTTATCTATCTCTTAAATATAATTCAATTATTTAACCAATTTTTTATGTTACTGATTTCTGCCAAAGAGCTATTATATTCTTTTGTTTCTATTATCTTAGCTTCCACTCTAGTTTAGATCACGGATCCCTCTAGTTATGAGCAAAAGATCAAATTGCATGACAAAAATCTATAAACAGTATATAAACTTTTCTACTATAACTAAAATAACACAATTTGACATATTTAATGTTATTTGTGGTAGTTATTGTACCTAAAGATTGTGAATCATAAAAGATAAGCAGCCCACACAAGGAGATATAATTTATCGTATGCAATCAAAAATAAATTGTAATGTTTTTGTCATTTGTTGATTCATCTCTCTCAGCGCTACCAATGTTTGTGTATGTATGTATGTATGTATGTATGTATGTATGTATTAAATTAACATATCATGCATTATTTGTTTCAGGGGTACAGGTCTGTGATTCATCAGTCTTACACAATTCACAGCACTCACCATATCACATACCCTCCCCAATGTCCATCACCCAGCCACTCCATCCCTCCACCCCTCTCCCCTCCAGCAACCCTCTGTTTGTTTCCTGAGGTTAAGAGTCGCTTATGGTTTATCTCCCTTTCTGGGTTGTCTCCCTTTCTGGTTTGATCTTGTTTCATTTTTTCCTCTCTTCCCCTATGACCCTCTGCCTTGTTTCTTAAATTCCGCATATCACTGAGATCATATGATAATTGTCTTTCTCTGATTGACTTATTTCATTTAGCATAATACCCTCTAGTTCCATCCATGTCATTGCAAATGGCAAGCTTTCATTTTTTTTTTTTTGATGGCTGTAATGGATTTTTTTTAATGATATTTTGTAGCATTTCATCACTACTATCATTACACACACTGAAGTGGGTCCTCCATATTACTTCCTGGTAGGTGGTGTTTTGGAGGGGGCTTTTCCATCTCTAATCATGCCCAGATTCAGCTTTTCTGTGTCCTACCCTTGGGAATCTATCCTTTCTACCCCCTTCTGTGCCCTTTTTCCTGGAAATCTTGGTCTAATACATTAGTGTTCCACAAAAATTCACTCTACTCCCCTTCTGACTTGGCAGAGTTTCTTTTTCCCTGCCCTACTGACTTGGGGGTTGGCAATGTGACTTGCTTTAATCAACAGTATATGATGATGTAATAGGAAATTACGTGAACACAGGCTTCTCGTCTCCTTGTGCTGTGGTGACTTGACCTGGGTGGCTGCTACAGAAACACATGTAGCACATCTGAACCCAACCTTCAACCTAGAACTTGGAACCTGGAAGCTAGAGATAAGAATCTTTAAAAAAAAAAAAAAAAAGTTTCTTGCCTGGAATAGCCAAGGAGCAAGCAACCCATAGACCTGTAAAAGAAAAATGAATGCTTGTAGTTTTACATTTATTTCTTTTTATTTGTTTAAAGATTTTATTTTTAAGTAATCTCTATACCAATGTGGGGCTTGAAAGCTGGAGATCGAGTCGCATGCTCTTCTGACTGAGTCAGCCAGGCATCCCTATTTATTTATTTTTGAATGCTTATAGTTTTAAACCACTGAGTTTGGAGTGGTGTATTCTGCAGCATTATTGCGGCAATAGCTGACTAAACATTTGGGCAGTTATTCTCTTTTCCCTGTTCATAATCCAGGAGTCTTAGGAGACTCCAAAGGGCTTGAGGCTCCAGAACCTTTGTGCCTAGAACTTGTATGTTGGTGCTTTAGGGATGAATACATAACACCAGTGCTGCAGGGATTGGAGAGTTGGAGCACCAGACTAAGGCACTGCGGGGGGGGAGCAGGATATATAATAATGACACCCAGATGTCTGACATGTGGAGACCTCAGGGCCAGGGAATGCAAAAGGATTGCAGGCTGTGATTAAAGGGAATACCAATGCCAAGCTCTTGTATAGTACACTGTCAATACATGATTCTTTTTTTTTTTTTTAAAGATTTTATTTATTTATTTGACAGAGATAGAGACAGCCAGCAAGGGAGAGAACACAAGCAGAGGGAGTGGGAGAGGAAGAAGCAGGCTCATAGCGGAAGAGCCTGATGTGGGGCTCGATCCCACAACACCGGGATCACGCCCTGAGCCGAAGGCAGATGCTTAACCGCTGTGCCACCCAGGCGCCCCTCAATACATGATTCTTTTCTTCTTACTGAAACTATTAAGTGATCTCTCTCCCTTGAGGGCAGAGATCATGTCTATTTTAATTGTATGTCCCTAGCACATATTGACTGAACAGTAAACATAGGTAGAATCTTGAAAATCTTGAAAACTGAAAAGAAAGTTAAGAGGTCAAATGCGGCCTAAAATGGGCACAGGTAGTCCCAGAATGCCCTGTAATCCACCCCTTCCTTTTGAAAGTCACTAAGACCTATATCCTTTTATCAACGACATTAGGTCTAATTTAATATTAGGTACCAGCAAAAGATCCACTTAATAGAATGGAAAAAACCCAAGTCTTCTCCCTGCCTGTCTTTGCGTTAATTGGAGGCAAAACCTTTAATTACACCAGTAGAAATAAAAAGTCTAGATAAAAAACACAGATATTACTTAGATGTTAAGAAGTTTCATTCAAAGTTGAAAAGGTCTGTTACCAAACGAAAAGAGGAATATGAAAGAAAAATTAGCTATACAGAACACTTAAAAACACTTAAAAAGTTGGCTCCACACCCAATTTGGGACTTGAACTCATTGAGATCAAGAGTCTCATGCTCTACTGACTGAGCCAGCCAGGCACCCCATCCAAAACATTTTTGAAATGATTAGGAAATTTAAATATGGAAAGCATATTAGATAATAAGGAACTATTGTTAATTTTCTTAAGAGTGGTAATGTAATTATGTGTTGGAATGTCCTTATTTCTTTGGACATACATGCTGAAGTATCTAGGGGTGAAGTTTCATGATACCTGTAACTTACATTCACATTGTTTAAAAATAGTGCAGAGAGCAAGATGAAGTCACTCACGTCAAGCAGTGACTTATGTCAAGCAGCCAAGGGCATAGCAGCTAAGACCAGATATTGCTGAAACCAGCACAGATGCCCAGATGATGCTCAGGACTGATAACCAGCAGAACCAGAAAAGGCCTACAAAAGGCCCAAGGTTGATTAAACTCCTTTGAAAAGGGTGGACTTTTGCAGCAAACTGTCAGACTTTCCAGATACTGACCCTTCGCATATCACCACATTGAAGAGACAACTGGTGCCAAAGGCTCTGCCTGATTGGTCTCTGAACATAATAGAGGTCCTCCACTGCTAGAGCATAATACGCAGCACACACTGAGAGCTGACCCGGACTGGACTCAGGCCTTAGCTCAACTGTGCACTCATGGACCGGCTTCATGTCTGGTTTATTAACTTCACACCCTTTGTTGTATCTTGTTTGTTGTGTGACTTTGTGTTGCGCTTTGCTTTGTTTAATGTGTATGAAACCAAGTTAAATGCGTAACAAAATGTCATTGAGTTTGGAATCCTGAACCTGCTTTGCAATTATGTTAGCCTTGCTTTATGACTTAATAAAGCTGACATTGTGGAAAGATACAACTTGTATTTGTGCGTTACCAAGCTATACACAGTTTGGTGTATGAGTTTGGTAACACAACTTGTTCATAGTGTGACAAATGTATATATAGATGTAAAATAAAGAGGGGTAAAGCAAATGTTAACAGTTTTCAATTTTTGAGTCTAGGTGGAGGATATATAGGTATTATACTATTTTTTTAAAAAGCTTTTCTGTATGTTTGAAAATGTTCAAAATAAAATGAATTATAAAGGCTAAAAAATGCAGGTTCATAAAATGGGAGAGAAGAAGAGAGCATTTTAAAAAATGGGTAGAAATGAAAATGTTGTAAAGACAGAAATAAATTTTAGCTAATTCACAACTTTGTGGTGAGCTAATTCCACCCTACCTTAGGTTATGTGTTTTAGGTTTGCACTTTAGAAATATATTTCATCTAACTAAAACATATAAAAATGCTAAAAATGCTTAGGGAGTTTACACATTAAGAAATGCTCAGGGAGGGACCCTGGGTGGCTCAGTTGATTGTCTGCCTTCATCTCAGGTCATGATCCCAGGGTCCTGGGATTGAGTCCTGCACCCAGCTCCTTGCTCAGCTGGGAGCCGGCTTCTCCCTCTGCTTGCCACTCCCCCTGCTTGTGTTCTCTCTCTCTCTCTCTCTGACAAATAAATAAACAAAATCTTAAAGGGAAAAAAAAGAACTGCTCAAGGAAGCCCACCCTCCCATATATCTGTTTATAAGTTAAGACTTGTAAAAATTATTTTTTTCTTACAAGAGCACAGAGGAGATTGCCAGTTGCTAACTTACAGGTAATATGGTTATATTTGGACATGTGGCTCCCAGTCAAAGACTGTGTTTCCTGGCTTATGCTATAGCTAGAAGTGGCCACTAAGTCCTAGTGAGCAGAAGTAACATATACCACTTCCAGAGCAGAACTTTAAAACACTGAGTGTGCAAAAAATTTTAAAAAACAATAAAACACTGAGTGTACACTTTTTCATGTTCTTCCCCTTTTTGTAAGTGAGGGCACTGCCTAGGACTCAGCTTCAAGGGCAAGGGTTTCTTAATCTTAGGTTCATGAACTTGGGTGGGGAAATATTACATCCTTGTTTTCATTAGCCTCTAGCTGAAATTAATATTTTCTTCAATTATGAATGTAGACAACGAATCACACTGTGGTATTAGCAATACCTATGAATTTTCCACTCAAAAAAATATTTTCATATCACATTACCATTTTTTCAGATCTCTCTAAATATCATTTATGCTCAAGTGTACTTCAAAGTTGTGGTTGTTACTAGACCCATTGTTAATTAGGTTGTTTAATGAATTAAATATATTTATTATTATATGACTACTTAGAAAACTATTTTATAACTGTAATCCAGTATAATGTCTTTCCTTTAAATCCAAATGTATTTCATTTTATGCATTAAAAACGTATTTTATTTTATGTATCATTTTGAGACAGAGTATATATTCTTGAATAGAGTGCCAAAGGAGTTTATGGCACAAAAATGGTTAAGAACTCTTGCCCCAGGGGCACCTGGGTGCCACAGCGGTTAAGCGTCTGCCTCTGGCTCAGGGCGTGATCCCAACGTTATGAGATCGANGAGATCGAGCCCCACATCAGGCTCCTCCGCTATGAGCCTGCTTCTTCCTCTCCCACTCCCCCTGCTTGTGTTCCCTCTCTCTCTGGCCGTCTCTATCTCTGTCGAATAAATAAATAAAATCTTTAAAAAGAAAAAAAAGAACTCTTGCCCTAACTTGGAACTAATACAATATTGTACGCCAATTATTCTTCAATTAAAAAAAAAACTGGGGCTCCTGGGTGGCTTAGTCGTTAAGCATCTGCCTTCAGCTCAGGTCATGATCCCAGGGTCCTGGAATCAAGGCCTGCATCAGGCACCGTGCTAAGCAGGAGCCTGCTTCTCCCTCTCCCATTCCCCCTGCTTGTGTTCCCTCTCTCTCTCTCTCTCTCTCTCTCTGTCAAATAAATAAATAAAATATTTTAAAAAATTAAAAAATTAAAATTAAAAAAATAAAAAAAAAAACTCTTGCCCTAGGCAATGGTAAAGACACTAGATGGAAAGTATAAGATCCATTTAATGACTATCTAGAGCAGAATCTGCCAGAAAACTTGGCCCAGTCACCTCAGGATTGTTACATAGCATAGCACTAAATAGGGGCACCTGGGCGGCTCAATTAGTTAAGCGTCCAACCCTTGATTTCAGCTCAGGTCATGATCTCAGGGTCATGGGAGCAAGCCCCATGTCACGCTCCTTGTTCATTGAGGAATCTGCTTGAGATTCTCTCTCTCCCTCTGCCCACCCCGCCGTCTCTCTCAAATAAATAAATCTTAAAAAAAAAAAGAAAAGAAAAGGAAAAAGCAAGGACAAAATAAAGCACAAAGCCTGCTACCATTGATAGTGGTGGTGGTGGTGGTGGTGTGTGTGTGTGCCTTATTGTATTTAAAATCAGTCCACAAACTTCATGAAAGTTAACAAATGACACTTCTGAGCCAGTATAATCTGGCTGCAGGACAACACTGATTGTAACTAAAATAAAATACAAATCCACAATGGTGACAAGAGATTTTTTCCTCCTGACACCAAACGCATGGTGTCTTTCCTAATACAATTTCTCCAGCTTTATCAACTAAGTGTGCTACAATTCAATTCAGTGTGGACACTAAGTACCCAGTATTAATGTCAAACTCCACAGATTTAAGTGCTCAGGCTTCCAAAACTGACCTCGCTTCAAATGCCAGTCACAAGTATCAGGTCCCAGGTTATCCGCACTTCTGTCTGACTTGGCTATAAATTCAGGGGTTTCCTCAAGCCCACCCCCCTCAGGTTCAACAAGTTGCAGAACCCAAGAAAATGCTTTACTTGCTATTACAGTTTATTATAAGGTATATATGAATAGCCAAATGAAGTACAAGAGCAAGGTCCAGAAGAGTCCTGAGCCTAGGAGCCTCTGGAACCCGGGTACACCAACCTCCTAGCACATGGATGTATTCACCAACTTGAAAGTTCCCCAAACGTCATCATTTGCAGGGTTTTATGGAAGCTTCATTACACATGCATAATTATAGTCAATGGTGATTAACTCAATCTTCAGCTCTTCTCTTCTCTCCAGTTGGTGAGGGGTGAGGCTGAAAGTTCCAAGCTTCTAATCAAGGTTTGGTCTTTCTGGTGCCCAAGTCCCATCTTGAAGCTACCTAGGAACCTGCCAAGACTCACCTTTATCAGCACAAAAGACATTCCTATTGCCCTTATCACTCAGGAACTTCCAGAGGTTTTAGGAGCTCTGTGCCAGGAACTGGGGACAAAGACCAAATATCTTTCTTATTCCATAGGAGGAGAGGGAAAGCTCTTCTTTACAGTAAAAGTCTACTTAATAAATGTACAAAGAATGATGCAAGTAGAAAATAACCACTTGGCAAACACTATAGTAATAATTGCTTTAGACAAGTGTCATCAATGGATGCTAAAATTAGTAGGCAAATATATGCTGAGAAACAGGGTATTTACATAGTCTTAAAGTATCTCCCCATAAGATACTTATTAATTCCAAAGAGAAAAATAATTTTATGGTGGAGAAACCTAGCAGACATTACCTTCACCTAGCAACTAGAGAGATATCAACATTATGCTTTTCCTGATATCATGCACTGAGATGGACAAAACATCGCTTATATCATATTCTTCTCAAAAATACATCATTTGATCACACCTGTTAGAATGGCTATTTTCAGGGCACCTGGGTGGCTCAGCTGGTTAAGCATCTGCCTTTGGCTTGGGTCATGATCGCAGGGTTCTGGAATCGAGCCCCACGTCAGGCTCCCTGCTCAAGGGGAAGTCTGCTTTTCCCTCTCCCATTCCCCCTCCCCCACTCCCCCAGCTTGTGCTCTCTCTCTCTCAAATAAATAAATAAATAAATAAAATCTTAAAAAGAAAGGCTGTTATTAGGGAAGCAAGAGATAAAAAGTGTTGGAGAAGATGTGGAGATAAAGGAAGACTTGTACACTGTTGGTGGGAACGTAAATTGGTGCAGCCACAGTCTAAAACAGTATGGAGAGTCCTCAAAAAATTAAAAAGAGAAGCTCCATGTGATTCAGCTCTTCCACTTCTGGGTATTTATCCAAAAAAATATACGAAAACACTAATCTGAAAGGCACCCCTAGGTTTATTCCAGTGTTATTTATAATAGCTGAGATATCGAAATAACCTGAATGTCCATCAATGGATGAATGAATAAAGAAGGTGTAGTATATATACAATGGGATACTACTCAGCCATAAGAAAGAAGAAAATCTTGCCACTTGTGACAACATAGATGGACCTCGCAGATACTGTGCTATGTGAAACAAGCCAGATGGAGAAAGACAAACATATGATTTCACTTATATGTGGAACTGAAACACAAAATAAACAAACAAAACATAACAAAAACAAACTCCTAGATATTGGTGGCTTAGCTGTATGGTGATGGATGGTAACTAGACTTATGGTGGTAATCAGTTTGTAGTGTATACAAATATTGAATTACAGTGTTATACACCTGAAACTTACATAATATTGTATACTAATTTTACCTCAATTAAAAAAAAATATCCTTGGGATGCCTGGGTGGCTCAGTTGGTTAAGCATCTGCCTTCAACTCAGGTCATGATCCCAGGGTCCTGGATCGAGCCCCACATTGGGCTCCTTACTGGGCAAGGAGCCTGCTTCTCTCTCTGCCTGCCGCTCCCCCTGCTTGTGCTCTCTCTCTCTCTCTCTCTGACAAGTAAATAAAATCTTAAAACAAAACTAAACAAGTGTCATCATAAGGAAAGACTAGATTAACTCAATTTGAGGGCATTCTATAAAATAACTGTGCAGTACTCTTCAAAAGTGTTGAGGTCATGAAATATAAAGAAAAACTGAAAATTTGTTAGGATTAAAGATGGATAAGGAGACTTGACAATGTCCTGGATTGAATCTGAGACTAAAAAAATGACGAGTGGGCAATTGGCAAAATTTAAATATATCATATTAATTAATAGTATTGTATTGATGTTAAGTTCCTGATTTTGATCATTGTATTGTGCCTATTTAAAATTTAAACACTTGGGGGGAAGCTATGTGAAAGGCATATAAGAATACTTTGTACCAATTTTGCAACTATTTGCAAGTCTAAAATTATTTCAAAAGAGAAATTCCTAAAATACAAATATATGCTGCTTATAAGAGACATATCAAAAGCAAAGCAACATGACAAGGCTGAAAATAAAATGGTGAAAAAAAATTAAACAAGATGGGGTGCCTGGGTAGCTCAGTTGGCTAAGCACCTGCTTTTGGTTCAGGTCATGATCCCAGGGTCCTGGGATCAAGCCCCTGCATCAGGCTCCCTGTTCTGTGGGGAGTCTGCTTCTTCCTCTTCCTATCCCCCTCCCCCTGCCCATGCTCTCTCTCTCTCAAATAAATAAATAAATCCATAAATAAAATCTTTAAAAAAATTAAACAAGGAAATATCAAGTAAAGAGAAACACTACACGAAAGATGACTAAAAGAAATATTAATAGCAGGGGCACCTGGGTGGCTCAATTGTTAAGTGTCTGCCTTCGGCTCAGGTCATGATGCCAGCGTCCTGGGATTGAGCCCCGCATCGGGATCCCTGCTCAGCAGGGAGCCTGCTTCTCCCTCTCCCATTCCCCCTGCCTCTGCTCCCTCTCTCTCTGTGTCTCTCTCTGTCAAATAAATAAATAAAATCTTAAAAAAAAGAAAAGAAATATTAATAGCAAATTAAAATGTAAGGCAAAAAAATCAATATGGTTAAAAATGAAGGCTGCATAATGAGAAAGGATCAACTCATTGAGTTACAATAATGATGAATTGGTATATTCCCAACGAAATAGTTTCAAGGAAAAACTGCCACATCTCCAATAACTCTACCAGAAACTCAAGAATCAGACTGATGATTTGAAAAAATATAGAACATTTGAGTAATATAATTGAACATGTTTTTAATTATACTCACAACAATCAGAGAATGTGTATGTTTTAAGCACACATGGAATATTTACAAAAAGAATAATAAAGTATGCCAAAGAGAATGGAAAGAAGTAATAATAAGAGTAGAAAATAATGGAAAGGGAGAAAGAACCAGATAAACAAATTAAGAAGCTGACCGAAGAAATTAATAAAATAGTTATGCATTTAGTGAAAATGAAAAACAAAGAGAAGACATAAAAATAACATTTGGGTGAAAAGAGAGTATATCTACAGATACAATTAAGATTGTTAAAATCATGAGGAAAATATGTCCCCCTTATATCAATGAATATAAACATATGATGAAATGGATAATGTTCTTAAAAAAATAACTTTCCAATATTTATTTAAAAAGTATTTGAAAGATCCGAAATATCAACAAAACAAAGAATACTTCAGGGTTTTTTAAATGTGAGATAAATTCTGTTGTAATCAAACTGTTTTAGAAATAGAGAGGGACTGGGGCGCCTGGGTGGCACAGCGGTTAAGCGTCTGCCTTCGGCTCAGGGCGTGATCCCAGCGTTATGGGATCGAGCCCCACATCAGGCTCCTCTGCTATGAGCCTGCTTCTTCCTCTCCCACTCCCCCTGCTTGTGTTCCCTCTCTCGCTGGCTGTCTCTCTCTCTGTTGAATAAATAAATAAAATCTTAAAAAAAAAAAAAAAGAAATAGAGAGGGAAATCTCCCCAAATTATTTTAGAAGGCTCTATAACCTTGGTAATAAATCAAGAACACTACAAGAAAATAACATCACAGACAATGCAGAGCCAAAGTCATAAATAAAACTTGAAAGAAGTCATGACCAAATAAGGTTTATTTCATTAACATAAGTATGGTGTATCTAACATCAGAAAATCTGTAATGATTTGTCATATTAACATTATTTCATGTTCAAATATTTACACTAAAAGGATTCTCACACATGTCAAGTCAGGTACAAAGATATTCACTGCTCCTCTTTTGGTTTAATTTCCAAAAAATTGGAAATAATCTTTTCCCTAAAGATTTATTTATTTATTTGAGAAAGAGATCGAGAGAGCACATGCACACGTGTGGGGGGAGGGGCAGAGAGAGACAAGCTTCAAGCAGCCTCCCTGCTGAGCACAGAGCCAGACTGGGGCTTGATCCCATGATCCGTGAGATCATGACCTGAGCTGAAACCAAGGGTCAGACACGTAACCAACCGAATCACCCAGGTGCCCCAATCTTTTTTTTTGTTTTTTTGAGTAAGCTCTGTGACCAACATGGGGCTCAAACTTACAACTCCGAGATCAAGAGTCCTATGCTCTACCTACTGAGCCAACCCAGTGCCCCCCCAAAACTGGAAATAATCTAAATGCTTTTCAACAAGAGAATAGATAAGCAAATTGTATATTATTCACCGTATGGAATCCTATGCAGCAATTTAAGTGAATCCACTGCATATATCTGCATGCTTAAATCTCAAACACATAATTTCTAATGAAAAAACAGTTTGCAGAATACTGTGTATGATATAACATTTGTGTAATACTTGTAAACATGGAGAATAATGTTATATAGTGTTAATGGCTAGACACATGAATGGTAAAATATATACAAACATGGATTGGAAGAATATAATATATACATATCAACTTTGGGATAGCTGTTCTTCTGGGGAAAGAGAAAGGAAAACAAGGCAAGAGAGCTTCATCTCTATAATGTTTTATTCTTAAGAAAGATGGCTGAATGTTAGTATTTGTTAAACCTGCCTTACGTGAACATGGTTGGTTGTAATATTGTTCTTGGTTTCCCCTAGTCAGTCCTCATTATTTCATTTTATAAAAGTTAGATATGTTTGCTTGATGTGACTAAAATAAAATGTTTGATTATAAAGAGGGCAATAATAGCTCCTACTGAGACCATAAAGCCACAGTTAATTATATAGTAGTTCTAATATTGACATATGATTTCAGTTTATATGGAAATGTACTCTGTTTTAGGACTACCTCCTTAGTTCCATTCATTACCATTTCAAAAGCATGTATCTTCAGGGTTTGTATCCTTGGGAACCCTCCAGGTTGCTAGGTAGACCAATAAAAGCCTGAAGACTCACATTCAGTTGTCCATGACGGTTACTAAGCTAAAAAGAACCAAGGAGAGGTAGGGGAAGAACTTGTGTGTTCTGACTATATTAGAGTTTTAGTCTAATGTTTAGCCCGTATCTAAAATACCATAGTAAACCCCTTGAAGAGTACAGAGAGATCCAGAACACAATCATTGCTCTCAAATTAGTTCCATTTTAGTTTAAATATATATACTTAAAATGTAACAATAGAGAAGAGTATGAAAATAAATGGTAAAGGTAATAGGAATTCAGAGGCAGAAAAGCTTCTCTGTGAAGTGAGATGCTTGGTGAGATTTCAAGGGGAAAATGAGGACTTGCGTGGGAAATCGAGGGTGAGAACTGTTCAGATAACGAAGCAAGGTGGGAACTAAGTCAGGGTTTAGGATGAGGAAGTTGGGGGCCATAGAACAGATTGTATGAGATTTGAATACCTCTTGCTTTGTCCACTACAATGGACTCCAAGTTATTTTCCTTTGATTTTAAAATACAAGCAACATTAGTTTATACATAGGTAATTTTTCCCAAGAAAGAGAGGTATGGTGTAAAAAAGTAATTTAGAAGTGAATTTCCAGATAATTTCAGTGCAGTTGATGGTGAAGGATGGGAAAATCCAAAGAGAGGTAAAAGTTTTATCTTATTCAAGGGAAGGAGGAGGTTAAGTACCAATTAATGCTTTATGTGTAAAACAGTATAAATATGTTTATTACTGTACTTCTTTCTTTTTTTAAAGCAAGCTCCACACCCAACATGAAGCTCGAACTCATGACTCTGAGATCAAGAGTTGCGTGCTCCACTGACTGAGCCAGCCAGGTGCCCCTTACTCTACTTATTCTGTATTATTTATATGTCATGCGTTAGAGCTGTCAGTCCAGATAAACTCCTTCCTCTACATTAATTGTATTTTAGGAGACATGCTGACTATCCCTACCACTGGCCCTTGGATGAATGAAGACTGTCTTCTCCATTCCAGCAGCATTCTCTAATTTTGTATCTTGGAGAGGAGGAGGTAGGATATCCCCAGAGAGAATATTTAGGGTTTATTTTTTCCCAGAAGGTTCAGAGCTCCTTATGCAAATTCATCTACTTCTGCCCTAAGTAAACATCTTTGCATTTCAGGAGTCACAGTGAGTGACAGACTTGGTGAAGCAATGAAAGATACTTGCTATACTCTTATTACAAAGCATTACAGCCTCATTAAAGCTCTCTGCCTGCCTGACATTTGTAGAAAGAATAGGGCCATTCTAGTGACTCTTCAAGAAATAAATAATTAGCATTTCTTGCAAACAATATAAAAAAAAAGTCTTACTCTGCTACATGTAAAATAGCCAGACTGCCTAGGTCCATAGTAGAGGACTTTAAGCCTTCTCTCTCTATTTACCACCACTCTTATTATTTGTCCTAGTTCCTCTAAAATTCTTTTTGATGCAAGAGTCTTTTTCTCTTGGATGTTATGTAGCTTATTCTTCATTCAACTAAATCAATAAGGGCAATAAAGTAAAATAAAAGGGTGTTTAAGGCTAAATCTAAGACTGAAGTATAAGAAGAAGAGGGGTTAAGGAGGAGGTGGGAGAGTTTGGGAAGAATCTGGGTATCAGGAATAGCTGGACTTTTCACTTGTGACAAGTACAAATTGGTGTTACTATTAAGTATGCTGAATGTCAAAAAGTCTTGAATCTGGTATTTATCATTGCATAGTTTTGGTTTTTTTTTTTTTCATCTTTAGAGAGTTAGAAAATTTTCAGGTATCAGAAACTTTCAATACTCTTCTGGATAAATCAAGATGCAACCAAAAAAATTCTTCATTGGTAGAACATGAAACTTTATTCTTTAAAGCTAAGAGCTTGATTGCCTTCAATGTAACCATTGATTTTAATCTTCCGAAAATTTCTAACACTCACAAAGGTGAAAAAGCTGGTACACTGAATACCTATTAATACATGTTACACCCAGATTTAAAAATTATAAATATTTTGCCATATTAGGTTTATCTACCTCCTTTTCTTTCTTTTTGTTGCTGAAGTATTTTAAAGTAAATCCAAGACCTCATGAGACTTCATCTCACCTACTTATAATTCTACTGATTCTTAATTGAATTATCAAGTAGTTAACAGAAAACAGGATATTCCAGGAAGTATCTAGTGAGGTGCAAAGTGTAGCAATTAATCTTTTCTCATTTAATCAAAGAGAGCAGTAGGGCTCTAGTGATATCATTATATTTAGAAATGGAAATTTTTTAAAAATCAAAAAAACAAGGAAGCAATTTTAAGGCTTTACTTCTGTTTTCCTTCCTCTTGAACTATTCCCTATTAACAACTGGCTACTTCTTGGCACTCTGGCCCCTCAGTGGAACTAGGGTATACATAAATCATACTTATGTAAACCATCATGGGATGGGCAGAATCCTAGGACAGAGTTCAAATAGAATTTTTTATTTTTACAGCAAAATCCTGGCCCTTCTGTCTGGGAGAACTTTGTAGTCCTTTTTATTTTAACACTTCCATTTATGTTACTATTAATTTAAGTGTGTATCAGTATCTTAAAATATTTTTTCTTAGTTTCACATGAAGAAGGAGATGAAGAAATACCCGATGTTGATGAAGAGAGAGTTGATGAATTTCTGGTGGGAATATGGTTAGGTTAATATATTGAAACCAAAACCTAGCTCGATAATACTTGAATACCAAGTTTCAGTATTTGGTATCTAAAGTTCTGTTAGCCTGTTCATAATTGAATAGGATAAAAAATATTAATGTGGAAATGACCGTCCCTCTGCCAAAAGATAGAATGCAAACACTGACTGCTTCCCATCTCCCCTCCCCCCCCCCATTCCAGCTTCCCACGCTTTTCCTCCAGAGAAAAGGTCACTCTGCCAGCCTGGACTGAAGGACTTTTGAGATGCAAAATTCAAGATTGGGAAGGGTAGGAAGAAAAGAAAAGCTCATTGCTTAGGGTCATTTAAAACAGAGGTGATGGGGATATCTGGGTAGCTCAGTCGGCTAAGCAGCTGCCTTCACCTCGAGTCATGATCTTGGGGTCCTAGGATCGAGTCCCACAAGCTCATCAGGGAGCCTGCTTCTCCCTCTGCTTGTGCTCTCTCTCTCTCTCTGACAAATAAGTAAATAAAATCTTAAAAAAAAAATAAAACAGATGTGATGGAGAGAAAGGGAAAGCAGCTGAGAAAAAGGGATGAGAATTTTGAGTGTGGTTTGTCAGCGAGTGCCTCCAGAAGGACCTGAGGTTACAGAAAACCGAAAGGAGAAAAAGTTGTGGGAAGTGCTGGTGGGGCATATGAATCAAAGTTTATTAACAATTTGAGAGGAGAGCCAAGTAAATTATTAGGATTCCTTTAAAAATATTTTGGCTATTTGAGCTACGCATCTTTGAGAATGTTTCCATTTATCAACAAATATTTTTCTATGCTGGTACATATTATTTGAAAACACTTTTTGATGATAGTGTTGCAGGATTTATTTTCCTGTAGCATCCCTGGTTCTTGGTCACACCGAAGAATGAAGAGGTAGACCAGATGAAGAGTGGTGGGCAGCAAAGCAAAGTTTATTTAGCAATAGTACAAAGCTCCTGTAGAGGGAGGGGGCCAGAGTGGGCTGTGAATTTGGTGTTTAAATCGAGGGGTTTTTTTTGTGGGCTCTTTGGTAGGCCATTTTAATCTGACTCACCTTCCATGCACCTGTCACATCCAATCCGGTGTTTGTCCTCTACCAATCCGTGGGAAAAGGTGGAGGGCTCCTTCTGGGGTGGTATCTTGTAGCCTCAGGGATCAAGAGGGTGGTGGCCCCCACTGCCGTAGTTGTGCTACCAAATCAAGCTCTTTGTTCAAATATCCCACTGGCTATTGAACTGACCCTTGGGCCTGGGTTAGGATGCCCAAGGCCATTCCCTTCCTTTCTGTCACCTACAAGTTTTAAGTCCCCTCAATAGGAAGACTTAAAGCTAGGACTCCGCGTAAAGCCTAGAATAAATGGGCTCTTTTTCCTTTTAAGGGTAGTTTTCCTCTTAGGATGGGGGCAGGAAGGGTTTGTCCCTTCTTGCCTTTCTTCTGACTATCCCTCTTTGATAGCATAAGTTTCTATAGGAGGCAAACGCTTAACCTACTGAGCTACCCATGAACCAAACTCTTTCTGCTTTAGAACTTCCACTTCTGTTTTCCCAGGGCTTGCAGCTCTTCTTTCTGTCACGCTACATTCCCTATCACATCACCCAGCTTACCATCTTTGGAGATTCTCTCAGATTATGAGAAGACTTGTTTAGTCACTGATTACTTTCTTTTCTTTTTTTCTTTTTCTTTCTTTCTTTCTTTCTTTCTTTCTTTCTTTCTTTCTTTCTTTCTTCCTTCTTCTTCTTCTTCTTTTTTTTTTTTTTTTAGGGAGGGGGAGAATCTTAGGCAGGCTCCACTCCCAGCATGGAGCCCAAAACAAGGCTCACTCTCTCAACCCTGAGATCATGGCCTGAGCCACCCAGGCGCCCCTCTTAGTGTCTTTTTTTATGTGATTGTTTTTCTGATTTTTATTATGCTTGTCAAATCATAAGATTGGATATTTTCCTATTGTCATCAGAAAATAATGGCTATCAGATACCTTTGAAAGAGGTCTTCAACTATTTCCTTCCATGTTGACCTCCAACTTTCTAATTGATTAAGGTCTTCTTTCCAGCTTATCTCTTAATTTTGGCAAAAGACCCTGTGGGCAAGTATCCCCTTAAGGACTGCCCTGATCCAGCAAGACCCCATCCCTGACAATGATGACCTGACCTTTACTGCCCAGCTGCTTATACCCACCGACCTTTGCCCCACATTTTCCATACACAAACCTCGTAGTATTTCAGCACTTGGGAGACAGTGTTTGAGACATTAGTCCGTTGTCTTCCTGATATTGGTCTTACTGAAATAAATTCCTTTCCTGTCTCACCACTACTTGTCTCTGTGCCTTTGGGTTTTGTGAGCAGTGAGTGGCCGAAACTGGGCTGTCTGCGACTCCTGGATCCAGGAGTTTTTGCACCCCTGCGTTCTGGCTACGTATTATGTTACTTTGCATTTACTTCTTAAAGTAATCTTTGACAGATAATCACTACATTTATCCTTTCTTCCTTCCTCCTTTCTCTCCCTCCCTCCTTCCTTTCCTCCCTTTCTTTCCTTCCTTTCCTCCCATTTTTTGGTAAAGCTGTTTTATATTTTGAAATACATTTTAAAAGAACAAAAACAGGGGCACCTGGGTGCCTCAGTTGGTTAAGCATTTGCCTTTGGCTCAGGTCATGGGTCCTGGGATTGAGCCCCACAACGGGCTCCCTGCTTAGCAGGGAGTCTGCCTCTCCCTCTCCCTCTGCCTCTCCCCCAGCCCATGCTCTCTCTCACTCTCTCTCAAATAAATAAATAAAATCTTTTCAAAAAAAAGAACAAAACAAACTCCACCCCATGTTAATTTTAAGTGCTTTCAGCCATGCAAGGGGACCCCATTCACTCACTCTCCCTTTCCCTTTCCAATCTCATTTATCTTGTTTGTGCCTTGAAGCAACACAAAAATATCTAATCTAAACTGTGGGACGCTCTGATCGGATGGCAGCTGGTGGTGTGGTCGATGAAAATCTTCACCCAAGGCAGAACGAAGAACATAGAAGTTTACTGAGTACACCACAAGGGCGCGGCAGGCAGGACAGCAATGGAGAGACTGTCGGCCACATGACGGTGGTGAGGGGCCCCAGTTATAAGGCAGAGTGAGGGAGTATGGGGATGTATGGAACTTTCCCTTTCTTTGGTAATTGTGCCTGATTGTAAGTACCCCATTGGTTAGTTATGGACTATGGCTATTTCAAGGTAGGTCACGTGATGAGCTTGTTTGCGTTCAGCTTCGTGGTCCCTGTGGGCCCTTAGGCCCTGCTCAAGCTTCCATTGCTCGAGATGGTTGCCTAAAAGCAGCCTCTACAAAAGCTGCTACCGGAGATAAGTGGAGGGACGTCTGGGTGGCTCAGGTCATGATCCCAGGGTCCTGGGATCTAGCCCCACGTTGGACTCCTGCTCAGCAGGGAGCCTGCTTCTCCCTCTGCCTGCCCTTCCCCCTACTTGTGCTCTCTCTCTGTCTGTCTGACAAATAAATAAATAAAATCTTAAAAGAAAAAAGAATTGGAAATATCTTTTAAAAATAGATTCAATTGCCTAATATTGCTAAGTTTTAGTAAAAAGTTTTCTCTCCTTCAAGAGAGCTATGTACCTCATCATGGTTCTCTCCGACAGAGTGCTTGTGAAGATTAGTGGTGTTCATTAAGAGTCCAGAGCACTGGCTGGCATAGGGTAATGTTCAATAAACATTGATTGTATACTAGTAACTGACCTATTACTTTAGCTCTCAGGAGGCACACATATAATCAGCCTAGATTTTCTGGTTATATTTATCCACACCCTCATTAAAACAGTATTTCTTCTTTTGTCTTTATTTTAATGACATTATAAATTAATAAAAATCCTATAAGGGTCTGATTTGAACTCAGTTCAGTGGAAGTATTACTTTCTTTCACTGAGATACTCATCCATGTGTGGAAAACATAGTTATGTATCAAAAACAAAGACGATTCTTTAACTGCAGTTCATTTCAAATACTTGTAAATTGTAAAATAATTAGTTCAGGTTCCCTTTTTGGTCAGGAAACAAAAGATGAATGAGACTTTTTCTGTAAATATTCCACCTTTATTTGAGGAAAATTTTTGTCTACATTAGACAATTTATCTAAGTCAACAGATAGGAGGAGACCTGTAGCCAGACTTGTAAAGCTGAGAAAATAGCCATATTAATAACAATGTTACTTAAGTTAAAACCTTAAAGGTATACCATCATGTGTAAGAATCTAAACTAAACAATATTAACTTTGCTTTTTACTAGAATTTTTTTAAATTCATCACTAGGTCACTATGTTTATTTCTCTGAAGACTATCTACACGCACATATTTGAGTATGTGCCAAATTGAAAGTTTCATTGTTATGAGAAATGAATCATAAAACAAGGTTCAAATGCAGGCTTTACAACCATAACCACACCACATTTGAGGCTGGAATAGTTACATACAAAGGTAACATTTGAGGGAATATCTCAGTGAATGAAAGACAACTCACAAACAGTAGAGAAGAGCATAAAATTATGAAGAATTTCTTATTTCCATAAACATTTATTAGTCTATTTGGTTACTTCAAAATCATCATGCATTTTATATTCACAGTACACATAGTTAATGAGTTACTTGAAGAAGTTAAACAAACGTGTAGAATTGCAAGCCTTAGGTCATATTCCACCATCTAGCTCGCTATCACGTTACTGGGAAATTAAGATCTCTTAGACCTGTTTCACTGACTTCACAGTAATAAATTCGTCACAGCCTGAAGTAAACAAAGTGATCTTTAAAAAGTCAACACAACTTAGATGTGTTTCGTAATTTTAACGGTTATAGTAGTGTCAGCAATCTGGTGAGAAATGAAATCAATTATCAGCTCTGTTAGGTAAAACTCCCGTAATCTTCTGAAAAAGGTCTGAATAACCTGGCACATTCAGGACTTCATGCTTGGGAACATCAGTGACTTTTCCAGAATGTGCTAGTCATCCAAAACTTCACTTCAACTTTCATGATGAGATATACATATAACTTATTTAATTTTTTAATTAGCTCAATCATTTTCTTTTTCTTTTTTTTAAAGATTTTATTTATTTATTTGACAGAGATAGAGACAGCCAGCGAGTGAGGGAACACAAGCAGAGGGAGTGGGAGAGGAAGAAGCAGGCTCATAGCAGAGGAGCCTGACGTGGGGCTCGATCCCATAACGCTGGGATTACGCCCTGAGCCAAAGGCAGACGCTCAACTGCTATGCCCTCCAGGCGCCCCCCCCTTTTTTTTTTTACAATTTAAACCAAATTGATTTATATATTCCTCAAAGTCAATATGAGTTTCAATCTTGTTAACCATAGAACACAGTTTATTTTCTCATCTGGAAAAGACATTTTCATTTGTCACAGGTCTAAAATGCAAACAGTACAGGACATATAATTGGGTACTGTTTTGCCACCAATATTAAAATTTTGTTTAAAATGCCTTTTATAGATTATTTCTATCACACTCACAACTTATTTTTTAACTCAATCATTTTCTAAGTGCCTATTATGCGGCAAGCATTGTGCTAGGTAGGGGATACAAAACCAAATAAATGTAATCTATCTTTACAGAGCATACATCCAGTTAGGGGAAAAGAAACATGAACAGATAATTAATTATAGTATAGGATGTTGTGGAAGTATATTACTTGTGACTTTACTAAAGGCGACGTTTGCACTGGTCTTTTACTTTCTGTTTTCATTAAAATGAAATTGACATAACAAAATCAACCATTTAAAACTGAACAACTTAGGGGCGCCTGGGTAGCGCAGTCGTTAAGCATTTTCCTTCGGCTCAGGGCGTGATCCCGGCGTTCCGGATTGAGCCCCACATCAGGCTCCTCCTCTGGGAGCCTGCTTCTTCCTCTCCCACTCCCCTGCTGTGTTCCCTCTCTTGCTGGCTGTCTATCTCTGTCACATAAATAAATAAAATCTTAAAAAAAAAAACTGAACAATTTAGTGCATTTAGCACATTCACAATGTTATGCAATGACCATCTCTGTCTAGTTCCAAACACTTTTCTTTTTCCCCCCCCCCAGCTTTATTGAGATATAAGCTAACATATACCATTATATAAGTTTAAAGTGTACAATATGATGATTTGGTATATGTATATATTGTGAAATGAGGTAGTTAACATACATAGGGTTAGTTAACACATGCATCACCTCATAAAGTTACTTTCTTGTGTGTAATAAGAATCTTTAAGATTTACTCTTAACAATTTTCAAGTATATAAGACAGTATTGTTAACTATAGTCACCATGCTGTACATTAGATCCCCAGAACTTGTTCATCTTATAACTAGAAGTTTATGCTCTTGGACCATTTTCACTTATTCTTTCCCCATCCCCCTCTTCCCAAGCAATGACCAATCTGCTGTATGGATATTAATACTTTATCAGATATATAGTTTGCAAACATTTTTTACCCTTCTAAAGGTTGCCTTTTCATTTTATTTGTATTTTTTAAAAGATGTTATTTTTCAATAAGTTCTACACCCAGTGCAGAGCTCAACTCACAACCCCGAGATCAAGAGTCATGAGCTCCACTGACTGAGCCAACCAGACACCCGTGCCTTTTCATTTTATTGGTCTGTACTGATCTTGAAATATGAGTAGGAGTTTTTTGGGGGTACAAACCAGAAGAAGGACATATTTTAGGTGTTCCACTGTTTTTATGATAAATTATTATTATTTTTTAAAAGATTTTATTTATTTATTTACAGAGAGAGAGACAGCCAGCGAGAGGGGGAACACAAGCAGGGGGAGTGGGAGAGGAAGAAGCATGCTCCCAGCGGAGGAGCCTGATGAGGGGCTCGATCCCAGAACGCTGGGATCACATCCTGAGCCAAAGGCAGACCCTTAACAACTGAGCCACCCAGGCACCCCTTTATGATAAATTATTAACCACAATTCACAAGTGATATTCTAGCATGATAAAATTAAGTGAAATAAATAATGTAACAGTTTTGGTCTACAGGTTATTTGTTACGAATGTTAACATCAGGTGATTCATATATATTGTAAATTATTCTGAAGTATCTTACGGACTCTTAAAATCTTCATGGGCTCTAAATATTTTTCAAAGCCCTTTTACCAGAAAATATACAATAACCAGTTTAATAAGCAGTCTCCCTTCAGTATGGTATAAACACAAAGCTTACATTTTTCTAAATGACTTCAACTCTTCCATCAAAATCCCCTGATTCATCTCTTACTGGTGTCTCAGTCAGATCCTGGAGCTTTCCAGTCATATTCATTTATTTAAAATTCCACTTAGTCTGACCCACTAGGTCTGGGTTCTGCTCATCAGAGTGTCTCCCTTCCCCTATGTTGGCCAGTTTGTAGCCTGAGGGACTTAAAATGGGAAGAAAAGCTTTGTTCTTTTTTCTCTTTACTGCACATCTTGCCAGATAAGTATGGTAAGATGTTCTTCAGCACAACCCTCATGAAATATGTACTGTGGACTCTACTATTTGTTTACAGAAGTCAGTGAACTCATTAACATTTTATTATCTACCATTATCAACAAAGGCTTTCAGTGATATGTATCTTGTATGGACTCAGGATCAACATTTCACAATTTGAAGCATGTGGTTGCCTCTTTATAACTCCGCAACACTGTTCATTCAAGAAATATTTATTGATTACCTACTCTGTGTCACTGTGGTCTATCAACCACAGCACAAGAAAAAAATGGGTTTCATTTGGATATATTATTTTTTTAAAGTTATAAACACAGTCCTAGATACTCCAAACAGATTTTTTTTTTTTTTAAGATGTTAAAGAGCAGAGGGAGGGGCAGAGGAAAGGGAGAAACGACTCAGGGCTTGATCCCAGGATCCCAAGATCATGACCTGCGCCGAAAGCAGACACAACTGAGGCACCTGGGCACCCCAGATATTCTCTTTTTACTGATGCAAAATCTAGGTTGCCTTTAAGTATTTCGAGGTCTCCATTGTGATTGGTAGTTCAGTTTGACATAAACCGACCAATCCTATTAACAATAGCAAACGTACTGAGGTAGATACTATGTGCCATCGCGTTAAGCGATTTACATGCCTTATTTAATCGAGGTAATAATCTGATGAGCTAGTTAGTAATAACATTCTCATTTTACAATGAGAAAACTAAGTATGAATAGTCATTAAACTATATTTGTTTTACCTACCTGCTAAGTAAACCTTGACCTCTGATTCAAAAGCCAGCTGAGCCAGTCCAGCTGTCTGACTGGAGCAGTGATATGAATCTAGGTTTCACCCCTTACTAGCTTTGTGAGTTATTTCACCTTTCTCTGTGTCAGTTTCCCCATCTGTAAAGTAGAAATAACCACGGTACCTTTCTTTTTTTTTTTTTTTTAAAGATTTTATTTATTTATTTGACAGAGATAGAGACAGCCAGCGAGAGAGGGAACACAAGCAGGGGGAGTGGGAGAGGAAGAAGCAGGCTCATAGCAGAGGAGCCTGATGTGGGGCTCGATCCCATAACGCCGGGATCACGCCCTGAGGTGAAGGCAGACTCTTAACCGCTGTGCCACCCAGGCGCCCCCACGGTACCTTTCTTATAAGTATTGTGAGATGAATTAAGTTTAAATAAATAAAGCATTTAGAGTAGTCTGGCACAGAGTATACATGATAAAAAAAAAAAACATTAAGTATTACAAGCCCATACCCCTTATCAAAAGTCCATGAGGTTTGATGTGTTTTGGAATTCAGAATTTTTCAGACTTTAGAAAGGTAAATGAGAGCATATAGCAAATTTGTATAACATTTCCGGCAGAGTCTGGGACCCTCCCTAGAAGCAAAGAAATGAATATACTGGATTTAAACTTAACGAATTCACACAAAGTGGAATGAATGAGGACTATAAGTAATTTGATTTCAGTTTAGCTCTGAATTGTTAATTAGTCTGTGGCAAATGTCAAAAAGAACTTTTGGTTTTTAGAGCTTTTGGGATTTGAGAATTTTGGTAAAGGGCCTATTATTAACAACTAAATTATATAGCCTAACCCATAATGGTCAGAATCATTTTTACTTCAGGCTCTAGAATTTCAAATGGGATTCAAAGGAACATTTTCCATGTAAATTCTACCAGTTACTTGGCAGAATTTAACAGTTAGTGATATTATTTGACAACCAATTTCATTTTATTTGCTTCACAAAAGGTCTCTTAATTGTGTTTCCATTTTAGAGTTTCCAAAAGACATTTTAAATCATTGTAAAAATTTGACTAGCTCCCCAATACAAAGCTTTTGATTCACATTTAGATTTTATCTCATGCCATGAAGTCTCAAAATCCATTTAAATGCTCCCTAAACCTTAATCATGTTGGTGCAATAATCTGAAATATTTTTAAGTCACAAGTATCATTCAGAATAGACTGGGTTTTATGGCGGTTAACATACAGTTTCCCAAATCTCCATGGTTTAAACAATAAATAAAAATGTATTTTAAATTTAGAAGAATGGTTTTTTGTTTCTTAATTTTTGACCCCTCTCTTTAACCACAGGTTAATAATCTTGATTTTGTATTACTTGGCCTGTGTCCTGTTTTAATGTTTATTATTTTATGATCAACACAAAATACAATTAACACTAAAAGAATCAATTTTTATCTATATAATACATAAGTTTTATATTTCTTTTATGGGTAGCTGGGACACTTAATAGTAATTGGATTTTTCTACCATTCTGCCTCTTCTCCTTTTTTCTCCTAACCCAAATTTTAATTTTCTTTCCATCTGAAGGTCTGTGTATCAGTCACATCTCACATATTTGTCTCAGACATATGGCTTTGTGTCAAGAAGGTATAATTTAGTTTGGCTCTTATTATTTCTGGACACTGACACCAGGTTGTAGGAGGTGGTAGGAACTACTACCGGTGTTTGTAAAATGTCTCATACTTGTCACATAGATTGAAAATTCCTGGGACTGATCCTTAAGTAGCCCCATTTTGGCATTTCGGCAGCTGTGGTACTGTAAACCATTTGGATAAGATATTCAGTCAATTTTCTCTCTACTGTATGATTCTCTCTACTGCCTAATACTGGATTCTAGACCTATGGTCCCAGCATGTTGACAAGAAGAAAGAATCACATTTTACCAAAGTCCAAATACATGAAATCTAATGTTTCCTCGTTATCACTAATGGCCTGACACCATCATAAAAGTTAATTAATTAGTTGAGTAGCCTTTGTCCTTTTTAAACTATCAGGTTTTAGCCTTGTTATACTTAAAAGTCTTCTGGATTGTTATATTACTGAATTGCCTGATCAGCTCTTATCTAGTGGTTACCTAGGTTTCCTGGTTATCTTGACAGTTTACAATTAATAGGGCTCATTCTGCCCATCTTCATTTAAAAAACAAAACAAAACAAATGAACAAAAAAACACTGGTATTTCATTTAACTCCTCAGCAGCAGTCTTCAGAATTTTCATATCCATAAATCCTCCAAAACAATGGCCAATCTCTCTGCATCTGCTTTGGGTTTCGGTGGCTTGCAGACATTATCATCGAGCCAACAGGAACTATGTCACTCCTCCTTTCTTGCTATTGTGCTCTCTTTCCAGGTCATGTTACTCAGGGCAGCTTTAAAATATACAATGGGAAGAAAAGGAGAGTAACATGAGCAGACCTAATGGATTACAAAGGGCCAGTGAAAGTAGGTCCTTGATAGTCTCCTTACAGTTCCCCCAGAATATTCTCCTTTAAGCTCTGTTAAATCTATCCCTAGGAAAGAAGAAAGAAACATCCTTGGATAGGCAGACCCCAAAGCCATTACTCAGTTCTGCGTTTTGAAACTCATTTACTGAACTAATATCAAAACATTGGAAAAATTCCCCTGGGTTAAGAAAGTCTTTTACTTTCCACTATTTAATAATAATAGAACCATCTGATTTTTAAAAAAATTTAGAAGATTTTATTTATTTGGGGCTCCTGGGTGGCTCAATTGGTTGGGCATCTGCCTTCAGCTCGGGTCATGATCTCGGGGTCCTGGGATTGGCCTGCATTGGGCTCCCTGCTCAGTGGGGAGCCTGCTTGTCCCTTCCTTCTGCTTGCCACTCCCCCTGCTTGTACCCTCTCTCTCTTAAATAAGTAAGTAAGTAAATAAATAAATAAAACATTTGGTAAGGTGCATCCCCTTTCATTACTCCTATAAAGATTTTTTTAAAACAAATAGTCTTTTATTTCATTTTTAAAAGATTTTATTTATTTTGAGAGTGAGTGAGAGAGAGAGAGAGATAGCACGAGTGGGGGGAAGGGACAGAGGGAGAGGGAGAAGCAAACTCCCCACTGAGCAGGGAGCCCCACAGGGTGCTCCATCCCAGGACCCTGAGATCATGACCTGAGCCAAAGGCAGACATTCAACCAACTGAGCCACCCAGGTGCCCCGATTTTATTTTTTTTTAAGTAATCTCTCTGCCCAATGTGGGGCTCGAACTCACAACCCCAAGATCAAGAGTCACATGCTCTACCAGCTGAGCCAGTGAGGTGCCTCACTCCTATACAGATTTTTTAAAGTTTTTCCCCTTATATATTGGAGATGGTTAAAAAAATTTTTTTAAGATTTTATTTATTTATTTGTCAGAGAGAGAGCACAAACAACAGAACAACAGGCAGAGGGAGAAGCAGGATCCCCGCCGAACAAGGAGTCCGATGTGGGACTCAATACCAGGACCCTGGAATCATGACTTGAGCCAAAGGCAGACGCCCAACCAACTGAGCCACTTAGGCATCCCTAGATGGTTAAAATTAAAATGAAAATTTCTCTGTTCAATTAAATCCATAATTATAATTTACAATATGAAAGATGCTGCCTTGAGACCATGGAAGATGATGTAAAGAGGAAAATGATAGAATTCTTGCTCTCAAGGACTTCATCTATTGTGTGAAATAATGGAGTAATAATCTGATTCTAGGAATATGAAAGAGAGGAAAGCTAGAACAAGCACCAATAGACATGTTTTATAGAGTCAAATATTTATTAGCTCTTATAACTAAGCATGCATATAAGTAGCACAGCCTTTCTCAGATTGTTTAATGTGGCTGTTGTAGTTTTATACATGGCCAGACCCCTTAGGCTGTCTTAAAGTTGTGAAGTGCAGAACAGGTGCAACCTCATTTTTATGTAGCATCTCTGAAAATCTAAGCATTTAGAAGCTCTTCCTTTTTCATTTTGGTGGGGGAATAGAAGAACAGAGTATTCATGTCTTTTACATTTTTAAAAAAGTTTAATTTTTTAAACAGATTTTATTTATTTGATGCAGAAAGAGAGAGAGTACAAGCAGGGGGAGCGGCAGGCAGAGGGAGAGGGAGAAGCAGACTGCCCACTGAGCAGGGAGCCAGATATGGGACTTGATCCCAGGACCCTGAGATCATGAACTGAGCTGAAGGCAGACGCTTAACTGAGTTACTCAGGGGCCCCTATTTATTTATTAATTTAAGTAATCTCTATACCCGAGAGGGAATTTAAACTCACAACCCCGAGATCAAAAGTCATATGCTTTTCTGACTGAGTCAGCCATGCCCCCCTACACACATCCTTTAATGTCAGGTATCACAGATGTTTTGGATTTCTGAATTTTCAGTTCACTTTACAATGACATTAAATAACTCTGATTCTCTGTTAGGCACCAAGAACAATTCTTTTTNAATTTTTTTTTTTTTTTTTTTTTTTTTAAGATTTTTACTTATTTATTTCAGACGGAGGGGATGGAAAGGGCAGAGAAAGAGGGAAAGAGAGAATCTCAAGCAGACTGCACTGAGTGAAAGCCCGATGTAGGGCTTGATCCCACGACCCTGAGATCATGACCTAAGTCGAAATCAAGCCGCGTAACTGACTGAGCCACCCAGGGGCCCCAAGAATGATTCATTTTAAACATGTTTTCAATTTGGTGTCTGATCTAGCTATTAGATGTGACCACATAATCTTGTTTCACAGAATATTTTCTTCTGCAAATTCTTTATGATATTACTCTGGTAACTAAAATTAACTGTACTGTAATTAAAAAATTTATGACCAGAGCCTCTGGAATTATATTCAATGATCCTTTCATTCCCTCATACAAAATGCTCATTATGTAACAAGTTATAAACGTTTTACTAGTCTTTTATGTGTAGCACAATCTTTATGACTTACATCTACAGTGTGGGTGGCATATGGCAGAATTTGTTAGGTGTTCTAAAAGATGTATAAAAGGGAGAAGTAAATTTGGACTAGGAAAATCCAGATAGGCTTTATAGGGATAGAAAAATTTTCCCTTTACCCGTTCTATGGTTCTTTGGCTGGTCTAAATTAAATTGATATAAATCAGATTAACAGAAGAAAATCAAACAATTATGTATATGGGAGCCCTATAAAGATAGGGAGACTCAAAGATGGCCAGGTAATTGAGGCTCATGCAACATCCTGAACTAAGAAAAGGAGTCGTGGTTTGGGAATATGAAGCGGGGGGAAGACCATTCATAGGAAGTCAGAGGAGGTGTTTAGAAAACAAAGCTTATCCTGCTACGGCAGATAAATTTCTTACTGAAAAAGGTACCTCTGGAATAGCTCTTTTTCCAGTACGGGCCCCCTTTCCAATGTAAATTTAGGCAGTTGAGGGGGAGGTAAAGAGCTTTTCCTGAATCTGCTGGGTTTTGATTGCCTTTAGCTCAAAATAATCCTCATGCCAAAGTGACATATTTTGAGATGGTAAATTCTGCTCCCCTTCAGCTCCATGAACATGATTGTGGGACGGGTAAGCTCTAAAGAATGAGAGGGAGATAGTTAGGTACTGGAGACCCCAACATCATGCTAAATATAGGAAGGGAATTAAAACATGTCTGACATTTTACATCAATGTTATATTTTCATAACTATCTTCTATACTCTAGACCTGTTGCAAAGTGCTGGGCAGATTTAATGATACCCTGCAGCGAACAATTTGTTCCAAAGCCACAGATAATTTATGGGCTGGCCTGTGGTCTAGGAAGTAATCAGGTAGAACAGCTCAACATAATCAGAGTACTCTATGGGGATAAGAAAATACAACCCTTGACTGAGGGCTATTCTTATGTGAGACTGGCAGAATTTCAGGAGCTAACTAGGTGGGCTTAAGCATTTACTTACTGAGTACCTTTTATGTTCTAGGCACTATTCCAAGCAGTGTGGCAATAGACAAGATACACTGTGGCTCTGCTCTCCTGGAGGTAGCATTGTAGTAGAAAAGATAGATTCTAAAAAATAAATATGTTGATTTCAAGATAACTTACATACTGAAAAGTGATACCTAAAAAATAAAACAGCTTGGGGGGCCCTGGGTGGCTCAGTTGTTCAACTGTCTGATTTCAGCTCAGGTCATGATCTCAGGGTCCTGGGATCCAGCCTTGCTCAGCAGGGAGTCTGCTTCTCCCTCTCCCTCTGCCCCTCCCTCCACTCGTTCACACGCGCGCGCGTGCACACGCACTCTCTCAAAAAAATAAATAAAATCTTAAGGAAAAAAAAGAGCTTGTTGTGATAAAGGAAGCAATGGGAAGGCCTCCCTGGGAACAATTTTTGGGTAAGATTTGAATGATAGGGACTTACATGGAGAAAAAACAATAGGCAGAAATCAAAAGGAAGCCAAAACAGATAATTAGAAGCAAAATAGAGATAAAAACAGGTGGCGAAAGAAAAGACAGAGAAGCCAACTCATTGCAAACTAACCAGAGGTGCTGTTGGATTCTCAGAGCTACTGCTTGATTTCTGACCTCTGGCGTCACTGTTATCTCCTAAATGTATGCATAAATACATGCATATATTCCACCTGCCATCTCTATTTTGTTGTAGGATATTCTTTACCTATCTGTCTGTCTGTCTTCATCCAATCATTTCCCTAATGAAGGATAGCTAGACTGTTGACATTTTAGCTATTTTGAACAATACTGCAGTATACATTCTTGCACACTTTCTCATGTATATGTGTGCAACTTTTGTATATATCTGGAATTGAAATTTGTGGGTGGTAAAGAATAGCCATCTTCAACTTTATTAAATATTGCAATATTGCTTACCAAAGTTTTTTTTTTTCCAAATAAATTTACCTTCCCATCAATAATGTATGATTGGAAAGAAAATAATAATGTAAAATTGGCATTATAGGAATTCAATTTTTTCTAATCTAATGGATATAAAATGGTATTTCATTATTGTTTTAATTTGCGTTACTTTATTTTCATAAGCTTATTGGCTGTTTGGATTTCATCTTCTGAGAATTGATATTCTTTGCCCATTTTTCTACTGCATGGTTTGGCTTTCTTATTAGTGATATTCTGAATAATAGTTCTTTTTTGATCATATTACATAGGCAATTATATGATAAAAAACTTACCAGTCCTGTGGTGCCTGGGTGGCTCAGTCAGTTAAGCTTCTGATTCTTGATTTCAGCTCAGGCTTTTTTTTTTTTTTTTTTAAGATTTATTTATTTGAAGGGGCGCCTGGGTGGCACAGTGGTTAAGCGTCTGCCTTTCGGCTCAGGGCGTGATCCCGGCATCATGGGATCGAGCCCCACATCAGGCTCCTCTGCTATGAGCCTGCTTCTTCCTCTCCCGCTCCCCCTGCTTGTGTTCCATCTCTAGCTGGCTGTCTCTATCTCTGTCGAATAAATAAAATCTTAAAAAAAAAGATTTATTTATTTGAGAGAGAGAGAGAAAGCAGGAGGGAGAGAGAACTCTTGGAGAGCGGGGCAGAAGGAGAGAATCTTAAGCAGGCTCAACACGGGGCTCAATCTCACAACCATTAGACCAAGACCTGAGACGAAATTGAGAGTCTGATGCTTAACTGACTGAGCCACCCAGGCGCCCCCTCCTTTGCCCATTTTGAAATTGTTTTTTTCCCTATTGCTAAGAGTTCTTTGTGTATTTTGGACACAAGTCTTTTATCAGATAAGTGTTTTGCAAATATTTTCTCCCAGTCATGTGGTCTGGTTTTTCATTTTTTTCAACTGTTTTTCACAGAGCAGAAGTTTTTAATTTTAATGAAGTCCAACTCAACAATTTTTCCTTCATAGATTATGCTTTTGATGTTATATCTAAAAAGTCATTGCTAAACCCAAGTCACTTAGATTTTCTCCTATGTTTTGTCTTAAGAATTTTATAGTTTTATTTTACATTTAGGTCTATAATCCATTTTGATTTAATTTTGGGAAAGATATAAAGTCTATGTCTAGATTCCTCTTTTCTTGTATGTGGACATCAAGTCCTTCTGGCACCATTTATTGAAAAAAATATCCTTTCTCCAAGAAATGCCTTATGCCGCTTTTTCAAAGATCAGTTAACTATATTTATGTGAATATATTTCTGCACTGTCCATTGTGTTCCATTGATTTGTCTATTCATTGCTGATATTTCACTGTCTTGATCACTGTAGCTTTATGGTAGGTCTTGAAGTTGGGTAGTGTCTGTCTTCTGACTTTGTTCTTCTTCAGCATTTCATTGGCTAATCTGGGTCCTTTTCCTCTCCATATAAACTTTACAATCAGTTTGTCAACATGCACAAAAATAACTTCTTGGGATCTGCATTGGAACTGCATCAAATATATAAATCAAGTTGATAAGAATGGACATTATATATATATATTAAAGATTAATGTATTTATTTATTTTAGAGAGAGAGAGAGAATGCGTGTTCTTGAGTTTGCATGAGCTGGGGCTGGGGCAGAAGGAGAGGGAGAAGGAGAGCAGCAGACTCCTCACTAAGTGTGGAGCCTGACACAGGGCTCAATCCCACACCCCCAAAATCATGACCTGAACCTAAATCAAGGGTCGGACACCAAACCGACTGAGCCACACGGGCACTCCTCTTATACAAAATTTTGCTTATAACATTAAGGTTTTTAATCTTCCAGAATTAATTTTTATACATAATCTGGAGGGATCAGTTTTTCCCCATATGAATGGCAATCGTTCCAGTAATGTTTATTGACTAGCCCATCCTTTAATTTTTAATGCCACTTTTGTCATATTCAAAGTTCTCATATATGTGTGGGTCTTTTTCTGGAAACTTTATTAGGTACTACTGATCTATTTGCCCATTCCTAAATTGTTTTATAATAAATCTTAGTAGGAGGGGTTCTTCCAACTTAATCTGCAACCCTCCCTCCACCACAAAAAATTATAGCAGCTTTTCTTGGATCTTAAGTTTTGGTATGAATTTTAATGCTATTTTAACACATTTTGTGAAAAACCCTGTTGAGATTTTAATTATAAATACTTTATAGTTATTGATTAGTTCAGTGAAAACTGAGATCTTTGTAAGTATCTTTTCTTGTTTATGAAAAGATTTGCCCATTAATATAATTTCACCCATTAAAGCCTTACACATCTTTAATTAGTTTTATTCTTAGGTACCTATTTTTTTTCCTGTTAATGGATACTTCCTTAAAATTACAGACTTGTGCAGTTCTCAGAATATTTTTTTTTAAGATTTAATTTTTTTTTAAAGATTTTATTTATTTATTCGACAGAGATAGAGACAGCCAGTGAGAGAGGGAACACAAGCAGGGGGAGTGGGAGAGGAAGAAGCAGGCTCATAGCGGAGGAGCCTGATGTGGGCCTCGATCCCATAACGCTGGGATCATGCCCTGAGCCGAAGGCAGACGCTTAACCACTGTGCCACCCAGGCGCCCCTTAAGATTTAATTTTTAAGTAATCTCTATACCCTAGAAGGGGGTCAAGTTCACAACCCCAAGATCAAGAGTTGCATGTGCTACTGACTCAGCCAGCCAGGTGCCCCTCAAAATAATTTTTTAATAATTTGCTATTAAATTATTTTACAATTCAATATTTTTAAAATTCTTGAAACATCAACTGTTTGTTTACTATAAAATATATACAAATTGTACAAAAATACAAGAGATACTATCTGAAATGTGAAAGTATTAGTATATTATTTCCCTCCAAATTGGAAGGAATGTATAATGTTTTTTATAGTATGTGATTAAAAAAAAAAAGCCAAAGTCTAGAAAATGTTGATTCAAGTCCCTTGCTGTATTATAGCACTATGATTTTTTCTTCTTTTTAAAACAATTTATTTAATTTTATGTTTTTAAAGATTTCATTTGAT
The DNA here is from genome assembly GCF_002007445.2 of Ailuropoda melanoleuca. Classification (NCBI taxonomy): domain Eukaryota; kingdom Metazoa; phylum Chordata; class Mammalia; order Carnivora; family Ursidae; genus Ailuropoda; species Ailuropoda melanoleuca. The sequence goes on from NC_048233.1 coordinate 20,731,660, forward strand.
AGAAAGAGACAAAGAGAGAGAGTGAGAGAGATAACATGAGCAGAGAGAGGGGCAGAGGTAGAGGGAGAAACTGACTCCCTGCCGAGTAGGGATCCCAACTTGGGGCTGGATCCTAGGACCCTGAGATTATAACCTAAGCCGAAGGCAGACACAGAACCAACCGAGCCACCCAGGTGCCCCAAAACTTATATATTTATTTCAGAGAGAGAGAGAGAGAGAGAAAGCACACTCATGTTGTGGGAAGAAGGGGGAGAATTTCAAGCAGATTCCCTAGGGGTCTCCAACTCACCACCCTGAGTTCAAGACCTTAGCCAAAATCAAGAGTTGGACAAATTAGCCATCCAGGCGCCCCTCTTGTTCTTCTTTTTAGTTTATGAGTTTACCCTTATTGATAGCGAGCTATTTATTTTGTGATTTACAAAACTAAGTAGGTTCATTCGGAACAATCAGAATGTAAACTCATGTTAAGGAGGTAATTAAGCATTTGAATGCTAATTAAGCTGAATCCAGTTAGTGATTTACCACTAACAAACATATTCACCATGTCCAAAGTATTTCAGGGAACACAGATTAGTAAGTCACATCTCAGACCATTTACCTAAATCACAAAGACAATTAGGAGGTCCCTAAAAAACTTTGAAGCTAAAGGTTTAGGGTAACTATTTTAAGGTCCATGCAGGAGTACCCTGAAACAGGCATGGAGCCACTGTAGTGCTGAGTCTCAAAACTATTTTTCTTTCCTTCCCCTTCATCTTCATTCTAGACTACAACCTGTTTTTCCTGGCTCTGAATAATTCTCAGTATGGTCAAACATTTGGCCTTAAAAATAAATCTTGAAGTGCTGTCGTTGTCTTTACACAAATATCTTGTTTGCCCCAAATACTAAGATCTCAGTATACAGTTGATGGGAATATAGCTGCCCACCCAACTATGTGGTCGCCAGTACAGCGCAGCTCCCCGATTGGGGCGATCCAGTTAATCCCCCTTGCCCATATTCAGGCCAAATTCAGAGACCTTTCCGGGGGTTATTTCAGAGTATGCCCCTCACTTCCCAGAAAAACTCAGCCATAACTCAAACCCAGCCACCAAACGGTCCTGCTCAGCTAAGCTAAAGCTTCACAGCCTTTCCGGTCTTGTCAGAGCTCAGGCTCAAACCTGAGGAGGAGCCTGCGTTTTCAGACTAGTAGCAAGCCGGGCTGAGGGTTTTAAGACCGAAAAAGCGAGCTCACGGCAGCCAGCCCATTGTGCTCGAGGTTAGAAAGTGGTCTTCAGCCTCTGACGCAGACGGAGACTCCGCCCTGCGCATGACGCCAGCGTCAGGCCAGTCCCGGCATGCTCCGCAGTCGCTGGCGGGGGAGCGCAGACGAGCGGAATTTTTCCCGTGAACATCCTCTGCTCAGTTCAGCTGCTGTCCAGACCTGGGTCGGCGAGAGTGCTGCGTCCACCCGTTCTCCTACCGCTCGCCCGTCAGTTTGAGCGCCCCTAGCCCTCCTGCGAGGGCGCCCCGGGACGGAAGAATCCACCAGCCTGTCGGCGCCCGCCGTTCTCGTGGTCGCCGTCGCCGTCGTCGTGGTGGTAGTCTCTGCCGTCGCCTGGGCCATGGCCAATTACATCCACGTTCCGCACGGCTCCCCGGAGGTGCCCAAGTTGGACGTCACGGTTCAGGATCAGGAGGAGCAGCGCTGCCGGGAGGGGGCCCTTAGCCTCCTGCAACACCTGCGGCCGCACTGGGACCCTCAGGAGGTGACCCTGCAGGTAACGCCCACATTTCAGCACGGGGTCTTCACAACCCAGACTCGGCCCAGGAGGGTTTTCACAATCCCTTCAGTTCCCCCCTGATGGGGGAGAACCCACGGGACCGTCTTCTTCCTCAATCCTTTGGGAAGTGACCGTGTGTTTCCTCCCATCAAACCTACGAAGGTCCCTCCCCCTTCCTTCACAATTGCTTATTGAGGTTGCCCGTAGGGCAGATTTTCTTTCTGGAAGCAGCTACGTAAGTGACGCACCCGTTCACACCGGGAAAATTCCTGTTGATAGTTGCCCCTCCTCCCACTCCTCAGTCCCTTTTAACTGCAAAAGGAACCTTTTCCATTCTCCTTGCAAGGGGTCCTCTTCGGTCGTCCCTGGTTACCTTCTCTCCTTCCACAGATAATGCAGTAATTAGTCCTCATCTTTTCCTTTCCCTTCCTGCCCCTCCCCCTCCCCGGCGGTTTACTCCCATTGATGTCTCACCCTGCATTTTATTTTCTCAAATCCTCGGATTGGCGAGAGTACTCGATTTCAAAGTAATAACCATAGTCATGCATTACTCGATTGGTTTCTTAGGTAGCACCACACATATTTTATTTGAATCGATATTTCTGAATTTTTTTAGTCGTATTAGTAAAATTAACCATATCTGATGTTAGATCGATCAGTGTGCAATTGTATTCATAGACAAGAATTGGGAGAAAAAAACGCTTAGAGGTCTAGGTCTTTTCTAATAAGTTATCATTTAGTATGTATGACATTTATTTTGAATATTTTAACTTTTAGAGTTTCAGGATATACGACAATGAACCTCCATTTTCCTTGCATACACAAAATAAAGTCAATAATTCTGAAGGCTGAGATATTTGGGGTTTGTTTCAAATCTGAGCAATAATGTAAGAAGCAGCCAAATCATCTGCTTTATTTTGTTGACTAGTTTATTCAGCAGTGTTATTAACAGTATCTCAGATTCTTTGCTAAAGTAGTCACCTATACAAAGATGAATAAAACATGAATAGCGCTCTACGGCCCAGAACAGTCCCTGACACTTGGCCTTTCAGAAGTGTTAGTTTCGGTTTTTGTTGCCTAGAAGAGTTTTGAGCATATTAAAAGGACCCATATGATTTGGGGAAAAAATTGTTAGACGAAAATTTTGAAATTTTAAGGGAGCGTTAGCTAACTAAGCAGGACATAGTGAATCTAGAATGATTTTCATGTGTAATTTAAAAAAATTAGTATGCTCTATTTCCTTTAATTAAGAAAGTTAAATTAATTGAAACTTCCAAAATTGAAACTTCCAAATTGAAACTCTGAACTTCTTTAGTTTATTATTCATTAACTCTTCCTGAAGAAAAGCTTTATATTTATTAAAATGATTTATATTCTGGCAGTCAGTTATAAACTAAACAGATACTAATTAAAGGCAGTGCTACTTCCTGGGAAACTTTGGTGCCGACAGACTATGCTACTTTTTAAGTAGAGACTTTATAATTTGAAGCTTTGAAGAGTGGTGTTCCACTGATGATGTATTTGTCTGTAGAACAGTAATAATAGCTACCCTGAAGTACCAATGTGCTAGGTTGTGAGTAAAGTCATGCATATATTTTATTATTTAATCCTACAAACAACTGTATTAGGTAGATACTTTTTTTTTTTTTTAAAGGTGAAACTCAGTGAAATAAAGCCAGGATATAGGTAAAAGAAGGACAAAATATGGTAACATCAAATTTTTTGATTGTCAGAAAGTATTTGGGATTGAATCTTACCTTTTATCTATGTAGCAACTTTTGGCTTTAAGGCCTTTGAACTCCTAATCGAAACTTCTAATATACTTATTTGTCAGTGAAGGTAAATACTTTTTTTTTTTTTTTTTTGCTCTAAAGATGTTTATTAGTTAGAAATATAAGCCTTCCCTGTGCAAACAATGCTTTTGATCCAGAAGCTGAGACAACTAGTACTCTGAATTGGTCATTCATTGGTGGTTTCTCAACTTGAGAAAATCTGACTCCCATATTCTGTCATTCCAGACTCTTCTTTATGATGCTTCGGGATTTCTTTAGTAAATCTCAGTGGGAATATTTCTTTTGAGATTTGCTTTTATTTCCTTTGAAGTATAAAGTTAACAATCATACTTAACATTTCAGAAGGGGAAGTATATGTTCAGTGGATTAATACCAGTATATAGCCCATTTTTTTCAAAGAATTTTTTTTCTAAAATTTTTATTTAATTAAAATATGCTTTAAACATACCTTAGAAGCTTAGTCTAGTAATATTTTACCTGGCAGTTACGCCTGAGCTGAACTATTCAGAACATACTGGAAAATCCAGAAGCAAGCAAAAAAGACTTTGATGCAGTCAAAATGATACAGGGCCCAGTCTTTGCTCAAAACTTAAAGACACATGGGATGTTCTATCTCTTTTTAGACGGGATTTTAACAAGTTAATTTTTTGATTTTCCTATTCACACAAGATTGAAAAAGTATAAAAGGGGTGGTGAGCTTTTTGGATTGTACTCTATTAGAGTAGGCAGAGTAGATCAGAAACAACTGTACCAGTCACAGTGCTTTTTATTTCATAATATTTTATTGAAATTTCTAGTTTAATAGGGAAGATAAAACAATCACAATATAGTGTTTTTGGAGTGAACATTCATATTCATGTGCAGAGACTACAGAAGAACATTTAAAAAGTGTACTTTTTTTTTCTGTTGTGCTACAAGTTTTTCATGTTTTTGGATGGATAGTTTTGATATTCCTTTATTTTTTAAACATACGTACACTGTCTTGGAAACCAGTATTTCTGTTTGGTTGTATAGCTACATAGCAGTTTTCATATTCCCTTCCTTCTCTTTACTTAGCTATGTTGGAGATAGTCACTAAAATATCCTATTAAAAAACCTATGATCATTGGTATTTTATTATTGGTATTTGATATTTAATATTTGATTAATTTATTTTTTAAAACAAGATTTTATTTATTTATTTGACAGAGAGAGAAAGAGAGAGAGAGCATGTTTGTGCACACACACACACAGGCAGGGGGGGAGGGATAAGCAGGCTCTCCGAGGAGCAGGGAGCCTGATGTGGAGCTTGATCCCAGGACCCTGAGATTATGACCAGAGCCAAAGGCAGAGGTTCAACCAACTGAGCCACCCAGGCGCCCCTTTAATAATATTTAAAATGAAGAATCAAAACCAAAATATATACAGTTCTATTAAACTCTGTCTCCTTCAGTGTTCTAACTTAATAACCCCCCCTTTTTTAAAGTATAGTTGACACATAATGTTACCTTAATTTCGGGTGGTTTTTTCTCCCCTTTTTTCTGTTTTTGAAAAGATGAGTTTGGGGGTGCCTGGGTGGTTCACTAGGTTGAGCATCTGACTCTTGATTTCAGCTTGGGTCGTGATCTCTGGCTCCAGGCTCTACTCTGCTCGGTGTCAGCTTGAGATTCTCTTTCTCCTTCTCCCTCTGCCCCCCCCCCCCGCCCCCGGCCCCCAGGTTTGTGCCATACAGTCTGTCAAATAAAAAAAAAAAATCTTTAAAAAAAAAGTTCGTTCCTTACTTTAAGTGATAGAAGTCTCTGAAAAGTCTTAGGTAGATTTAAGTAATCTATTAAGTGTGCCAGAAGGAAATGATATAGGAATCTTGAATCCTGTAGATATATTTAAGGGGTCATAGTTTTTATTCGGTGTAACTTTTAATATCAGTAGTTAGGTCCAGTTTTCCATTTCTTATTCCTCCTCTTTTTGATTTCAGTGTTTTATAATAATAAAGTATTGTTATAAGAATAAGGACTGTTGAATATAGCTAAGAGAAATGTATGATGTTTGATAGGCTCCTATCAAAGATGTGTGTATATATCTGTATATAGAGATATATGTTTTTAAGTAATGTCCACGCCCAGCGTGGAGCTTGAACTCATGAACTGGACAGTAAGAGTTGATGCTCTACCAAATGAGCTTGCTAGGCTCCCCAGAGATGTGATAAGCTTCCATGTCTTTTATTAAGATGTGACTAAAAAGTCAGAAGCCTCACATGCTAGTTCATTTTCAGGTATTAATGGCTGTGTGACTTGGACTAAACAAACAACTTGACCTCTCTTTGGGGCCTCAACGTAATGTGGTGGAAAGGCGATGGTTTTTGAATCCTGATACCAGCTATTTGTAACCTTTGGCAAGTTTTAAATCTCTTCGAAATGGGATTAGTATCTACCTTGGAAAATAGTAGACTAGCAGAAAATAATAGAATTTTACTACTCTAATACAGCTTTACTGCTAATAGTAATTTTACTACCAGCACCCATTACTTTAATACTAATAGTAAAATATCCCGAGAAATGAAATAAAGTTATGCATAATATATTTTAGTACTACATGCTTCCAACTCTCCCCCTCCTGTCTCCCTCAGCAACACTCCTCCTCATTTGTAAATGGAATAATTGATCTGAAACGATTGTAATCTCCTAAAATTCAGTAATTCTGACACACATATATATTTTAAAAGATTTATTTATTTTAGAGAGGGAGAGCATGCGAGTGAGGAGGGGCAGAGGGAGGGGTGGGGGGGGAAGAGAGAGAGAGAGAGAGAGGGAGAAAAAAGCAGACTCCGGGATGAGCAAGGAGCCTGATGCAGGGCTCGATGTCACACCCTGAGTCCATGACCTAAACCAGAATCAAGAGCCTGATACTTAAACGACTGAGCCACCCAGGTGCCCCCTGATATATATTTTTTGCAGCAGGCATGATGCTAATTTTAAGCAGCATTCTTTTGTACAACCAACTGTAGCAGAAGATAGGCATGGGAAAATGTAGGAGGGAAGGGAGGCTTGCTTCATAGAGGAGGGGATACCTGAACTGAGCTTTGAAGGAAAGATACAGTCTGATGGAGTGAGGAAGCATTTCTGGGCAATGAAAACTACTTTCATGATGCTAGACTATGAGGGAAAAAAACACACAGCTAGGCTATGAGTATTTTGGGCAGAATGGAGTGTGAACAAGAAAAGAAGTGGGACTGATTTTTGAGAAAGCGAGTTGTTAGAAGTGCAGGTTTTGTGCTTCATTAAGGAGGTGGTATTTTACTACCTAGTACATAATAGGAAGCCAATTAATGATTTTAAGCAGGTGAGTTTTATTGTGTATTTTTTAGAGCAGTGGCAGACTGTATTGAAGGCAGCAGTAGTTAAACGAGATGTTTTGAATTGGGGAATAAGTGATCGCTTAGGACATTGTTTTTGAAACTGGTGGTTACCCCACACTAATAGGATGTTAAATCAGTACAGTGGATTGAAACCCACTACAGTTTAAAAAGATGAGTTAAAATAGGACGTGATAGGATAGATCAGAGTCTTGCAAATCATAAGGTAAGGACTGTTTGGTGAAACTTGTTTTAGTTTCATATGAAAGTATGTACTGAATTAGATGATAAATATATATTTTTGTCTGAGTATCACATTAAAAAATGTTTGAGAAAGACTTAACCTAGGAGAGACTGTTTGTCCAGACAAGAGATGCTGTGACCCAAATTAGCTCAGTGGTCTTGGAGATGAAAATAAAGGACAGATTTGACATTTCAGAAAATAAATATGCATGAGTTAATTGCGTGCAGGTGAGGGAAAAGGGAAGCTTAAGTGGGTTTTTTTTCTTTTTTCTTTTCTGTGGGTGACAAAGATGGGGAAGTAATGGAAGACGTATATTTAAGGAATCAGGTTATTTCTCATGATTTTGTCATCTCAGGAGTTATTTTGCTCTTTGATATAACAGATGGGCCATAAATAAATACATTTTTATCACCCTTTTAAAAATCGTGAGATACAACAAACATACAGGAAAATGCTGGAAACATAAATTTTTTTGTATACAACAACATACAGGAAGACGCCTGAAACATAAATTTTTTTGTATAACAGTGTGGAACCCAAACCCTGGGAAAGAAGATATAAGCAACCCAGAATAGCTCCCATTTTCCTTCCTGGTCCTAATCTCTCCCTCCCTCTAGTGGTAGTCAAAATAGCAGGTTTTTGTTGTTGTTTTTTTTAAACAGACTGTTTAATGTCATTTTTTTGCAAGTCAATAGTATGAGAAAATAATATATTAATAATATATTAAGTGTATGAATTTCCCTTTACAAGGGACATGAACATGAAATAATTTAGTTTTACTAAAAAGATATATCACAATATTGAAACTTTGAATAGGAAGAAAAACCATGTCCTATCCATATTTTATTTAAAAAATCAACTATTTTTTTAATTATCTTCTGCTTCCTCCATACATATTTTACATAGCTATGATCATACCATATGTACAATTTTGTACCTTTTTTTTCATGCTGCCTTTCTTTCACTTTCCCATGTTATTATGTTATCGACTATAATGTTTGATATTTATAAACTAGTATTTGGTCATGTTAAACATCATGTGAGTTAATTATTAAGATGAAGTTTAAAAAATTCTGGAGTATAGGGGCGCCTGGGTGGCACAGCGGTTAAGCGTCTGCCTTCGGCTCAGGGCGTGATCCCGGGGATCTGGGATCTAGCCCCACATCAGGCTCTTCAGCTATGAGCCTGCTTCTTCCTCTCCCACTCCCCCTGCTTGTGTTCCCTCTCTCGCTGGCTGTCTCTGTCGAATAAATAAATAAAATCTTTAAAAAAAAAAATTCTGGAGTATAAAGTAGAAAATTAGAAAGGTTCATATCTTATCTAAACCTGTTGATTTTGTTTAAAAAAATAAATAATATATGCTCTTAATAAAACATTTAAAACATATACAAGGCTATAAGATCAAAAGTAAAAAGTTTAACTCCTTCGACTTCCAAGTCATTCATTCTCCCCACTGTAATTTTATGAGCAGTTTTTGAACTTCTAAAAAATTAGCAGATAATGGATTTATTAGGGAACATATTTACATATGTTAATATCAGTAAATATAATTATATTCCTTTTGTATACACAACAAAGTTATTCTGTATGTTGCATTTTAAAATAATACATCTCAGACACTCTCCTGTGTCAGTATATGTAGTATGTCCCATATTTTTTTTTAAAGATTTTATTTAATTATTAGCATGAGTGGGGAGGAGAGGCAGAGGGAGAGGGAGAAGCAGACTCCCTGCTGAACAGGGAACCCCACGTGGGGCTCCATCCCAGGACCCCTGAGATCACTATCTGAGCTGAAGTCAGACACTTAACTGCTTAACCAACTGAGCCACCCAGGTGCCCTTGCCCGTATTTTATTTTAAAGATTTATTTATTTTAGAGAGAGCACGTGCGTGCACAGTGCATGCATGCTTGCACAAGTAAGGGGAGAGACAGTGGGAGAGGGAGAATCTCAAGCAGACTCACTGGTGGACATGGAGCCTGATATGGGGCTTGATCTCACCACCCTCAGATCATGACCTGAGTGGAAACTGAGAGTTGGAGGCTCAACCAACTGACTGAGCCACCCAGGTGCCCCTGCCCATATTTTTTAAACAACATTGAATTGTTTTTATTTTTTGCATATTAAAAACAGTATTGCAAGCCTGCTTCTTCCTCTCCCACTCCCCCTGCTTGTGTTCCCTCTCTTGCTGGCCCTCTCTCTCTCTGTCAAATAAATAAATAAAGTCTTAAAAAAAAAAATAGAGTCACATGCTCCTCTGACTGAACCTTCCAGGCGCCCCTGAACCTTATTTGTGGAATTAAATGATTAAAAACTGTGTGCCAGTTAGGGTCATTCAGAGAAACAGAACTTCATATATAATGTGTCTGGGCGTTATTTCAAAGAATTGGCTCATACCAGTTGTAGAGGTCGTTAAGTCTGAATTGCAGGGCAGGATTATAGGCTAGAAACTTAGCCAGGAGTTGGTGCTGTAGTNGGGCTGTTTTTTTTTTTTTTTTTTTTTTTTAAGGTTTATTTATTTGAGAGAGAAAGAGAGCCCGTGTGTGTGTGTGTGTGTGTGTGTGTGTGTGTGTGTGTGTGTGTGTGCGCGCGCGCGCGCGAGTCAGGGGAGGAGCAGAGGGAGAGAATCTTAAGCAGACTCTCTGCTGAGCATGGAGCCCCAGTGCGGAGCCTGATGCGGACTCAACCCCACCACCCTTGAGACTGTGACCTGAGCCGAAACCAAGAGTCAGGTGCCTAATTGACTGAACCACGTACGTGCCCCAGTGCTATAGTCTTTTTTTTTTTTTTTTCCTGAAGATTTTATTTATTTATGTGACAGAGAGCCAGAGAGAGAGGGAACACAGCAGGGGAGTGGGAGACGAAGAAGCAGGCTCCCAGCGGAAGGGCCTGATGTTGGACTCGATCCTGGAACGCCGGGATCACGCCGTGAGCCGAAGGCAGACGCTTAACGACTGTGCTACCCAGGCGCCCCCCCCCCCCATGCTATAGTCTTAACGCAGAATTTTCTTCAGGGACTTGTTTTACTTTTACATTCCTTAAAGTGATTGGATGAGGCCCATCCATGTTAACTGATTGTAGATGTTAAGTGCATCTACAAAATACTTTCACAGCTGCTTCTAAATTAGTGTATGATTGAGTAACTGGGTATTATAGCCAATCCAAGCTGACACATAAAACTATCATGCTGTTTCTCACTTTACTATTGCTAAATTGTCGTGAAAGTTGTGTTAATTTATACTCCCCAACATGGTGTTGGAGAGTATGTTTTTCCTTATACCTTGTCCAATCCCTGATACCAAATTTAAAATTTGTTGCCAGTTGGATACATGAAAATGGTATTGTTTATTACATTCCTTTTAATTTTGTTATTTTGGAAGATGATGGAATCCAGTGGTTTCTTCCACAAAACAGTTAACTGAAATGTATTAATTTCCACCTTTCTAGGGTTTTTAGTTTAATAATCATTATCTTAATGAAGCTTGTCTTTACTATTCTATTGGCCCTAGAGAGTTTATTCATTTAAATTCAGTAATTAGTCATCCTAGACCATAACTACATGTCAAAACAGGTTCCCTGCTTGGTATCTTAAATCATCCCTAGGACTAAAGAAATTTCGTAGTGGCTAAGTAGAGTTTAATATTTTTACCATCTTAGGGTTTGTAGTTGCAGTACAGTGCCTCATACTGAAAGAAGGTATTGGATTATGTTTTGGGGGTCTCAAAATGACCTTCAAGTTTATTGATAACCGCTTTAGCTTCTGAGGTGTTATTAAAGCTATAAACTCTTTTTCCCCACCAGGTATTCTGTATTGCGGGAAGTAGCATCTGTGGCAGGTTTGGGCAATTCTGTAAGTTTCCAACTGATACAGTCAATTAGTCCAGACTGAAGGGTGAATTTATGTGTCTTCTGTTTTATAATAGTAAATAAGTTTCCCATAAAACATAATCTATTCAGTAATACATTCTGGCAAAGGAGACAAAACCACCTCATATAATATCTGTTCCAACACTCTAATTTGCATCCAAACTTTCCCATCGACAGTAGCATCCCCATATCTCTAATTTTAACTGTTGCTCCTTTTAGAGTCTCTCACATAGGTGTTAGATTCAATGCATTGGGCTACCATATCAAGGAATCTCAAAAAGATTTCTTCTTTCCACCTCTAGGCCATTTTACCCACATATGTGCATTGGTCTTGGGTCCCAGGCTACGGAAGTAGCCAGTACAAAGTCCTACCTTCACAGTCACTTTTCATCTTGATTAATTCCCAGAGTGGTGGCACACTCTTAACATCATCTTTGTATTCTCTTTGTGTTCTGGTTTTTTAAGTTCTCCCAAACTAGAGTAGAGTGGATTTGTTAGGCGCCTTTCAATGCTGAGAAACTAGTAGCAACTCCTGTCAGTCCACTCAGTCTCTGATAATGTTAAATTAAAAACTTTAGCTTCAACCTCATCAGTATCTGCTTCATTTATCTGCTTTTTCAATAACCACTAAAAACTTCCATTCTTTCGGGGCAAGTAGATTTGCTCTCTCCCTTATCTTTTTTTTTTTTTTTAAGATTTTATTTTTATTTATTTGACAGAGATAAAGACAGCCAGCGAGAGAGGAAACTCAAGCAGGGGGAGTGGGAGAGGAAGAAGCAGGCTCATAGAGGAGGAGCCTGCTGTGGGGCTGGATCCCATAACGATGGGATCACGCCCTGAGCCGAAGGCAGACGCTTAACCGCTGTGCCACCCAGGCGCCCCTCTCCCTTATCTTTTGAGACAGCAAATCTGATCCAATATCCTGAATAGTTTCTTGTGTTGGTAACAGTAAAGTTACATGGGGGACCCATGTAGTAGGAGTAATCTTTATCACACAGTATTCACTGTGACCTGGGGGTGGGACATGTTAAGTGGTTGAATATCTTGGTCACTCTAAAGCAAGTCTAGTATGCCCTGCATGTATAGCATATCACATCTGGACTATTCTGCTTTGCATGCAAAGGACAGGACAGTTCCCCTTCTCAGGATAAACAACCTTTTCTAGCCACTTTCATTCATTGTACCAGGCTAGCACTCTTGTTTGGCAGTTAGTCACTGCCATTAGGGACTGTCACTAGTGAGCTGTATGGGTCCTGCATTAACGCAAACATGCCATGGTCTTCAAACCATAGATCTCTTCTAATTTAACAATTCTTTTTTTTTTTTTTTTAAAGATCTTATTTATTTATTTGACAGAGAGAGACAGCCAGCGAGTGAGGGAACACAAATAGGGGGAGTGGGAGAGGAAGAAGCAGGCTCCCAGCGGAGGAGCCTGATGTGGGGCTTGATCCCAGAACGCAGGGATCACGCCCTGAGCTGAAGGCAGACGCTTAACGACTGAGCCACCCAGGAGCCCCTAATTTAACCATTCTTACGGGCCATATTAATAAAGGTTTTTTAGGGAGCTAGCTTGAGCCACTAAATGAGATAACTTTTACGCTTTATCCCCTGGTTTCAGTAGTTTCTTGATTATGTCTCCTTGCCATCTGAATCATTTTGGTAAGCAGCTGTAAATCTACTGTTCAGCATGATTTTTCTCTTTTGTGTTGATTTTGAAATTAGCAGCTTGATGTTGCATTGGACTAGTTGGAATCTGGGTCTGTGTAAGGTCACAATCCACCCTAAAAGTGTCTTTAGCTTTCTGTTCTAGGTGCTATGCTAACAATAGCCAGGGAACTGTGCATTTAGCCAATTTCTCATTTTGCATTTTTTTGTGGATTCAGTGACTAAACTCCTGGGGTTAGAGCTGTCATTGCTAGGTTTCATTTACTTTTACCTTCTGTAACAGATGGCGACATGCCTGCTGTTTAATACTATGGGTGATTTGGCAAACACCTGGCATCAGGGATTTATCATACTCTAACCCCTTCTTTATTTTTTTCCCCAAATAATGCTTTAGCAGTATTACAGTGAGTCTAGGATCATGCTAGTGAACTTGAGGGTGGGTCTTGATATCTTTGAAACAGATTAAGGGGGCTTTTTAACCTGTTTTGCCATTGTAAGTAAGGGAACTTATCTAGGCCATAGTGTTCTTATTCTACGAATTGATCATTTCCAAGGTATTTTACAATCCGTGTGTGCATAAGCAAACATTTATTGAATATGTCTATGTTCTAGGCCATTGTTTCTCGACCCTTTTAATAATTACTCTCTAAATAGAAAGTTTAATTAAAAATTTTATTGATTTCTACTTACAGAAATTATATACTGAAGAATAGGATTTGAGTTTTGGTGATCCACAAACCATTGTAAAACCTAAGATTTTTTTTGTTCCTTTTTGGTGATATCTGTGTTGAGAATGCATGTAATAGACTAAAAAATTTTATTTCATTTCATTTCACATATATATATGTATCCTTTGACTTACAATGTAGTTATATCCTAATACCCATTGTAAGTAAAAAATGTCCTAAATCAGAAATGCATTTTACATGTGTAACCTACTGCACATCATTAGCTTAGCCTAGCCTACCTTAAATGTGCCCAGAACACTGATATTTGCCTGCAGTTGGGCAAAGTTATCTAACACAAAACCCATTTTATAATAAAGTGCTGAATATTTTATGTAATTTGTTGAATACTGTTCTGTAAGCAAAAAACAGAATGGTTGTATGGGTACAGAATGGTTGTTAAGTATTGGTTGTTTACTCTCATGATCTTGTGGTTGATTGAAAGCTGCAGCTGCTGCCTGTTATCATGAGAGAGGATCGTACTGTGTATTGCCAGCCCTAAATTCATATTCAAAATATGGTTTCTACTGAATGTGTATCGCTTTTACACCATTGTAAAGTTGGAAAATTTTAAGTCAGACCGTCATAAGTTGGGGACCATGTGTATATTTATATTTACATCTGTATGTCCTCTTTAAGATACTAAGGTAGAAGGTGCCTGGGTGGCTCAGTTGGTTAAATGTCTGCCTTCAGCTTAGGTCATGATCCCAGGGTTCTGGGATTGAGTCCCGCATCAGGCTTCCCCGTCAGTGGTGAGTCTGCTTCTCCCTCTGCCTCTCCCCCCCCCCTGCACACATGCATTCTCTCTCTCTCTCACAAAAATAAATAAATAAAATCTTCAAAAAATTTTAAAAAAATACTAAGGTAGAAATTAGAGAAAGTGTCAAAGGACCTGTATATTTCTTTTCAGTGTTAAAAACCATAAGGCTTTGGGGAATTTTCTCTAAGATTACTATGAGTTGAAGGTAATGAGAATATTTCCATGAATGTGCATTCTTCCTGATTTGAGTATTACATTAACTCTAATAAAAATCTATTTGTTGTTGGTAAGTGATAATAAAAAGCACACATCGTCAAGTGTAGAACTTGATGAATTGTTATGGGTGTTGGTATGTGATACAGTTACTGTAGTCCTTGGTATGGGATTCTGGCTTTGTTCTTTAAAATTGCCTTGACTGTTCTTGACTTTTTAAATTGCCATATAATTGCAGACTTAGCTTTTCAATTTTCACAAAAGAGTTTGATACTTTGTGGAATCTATAGATATTTGAGAAGTAAAATCATTAATAATATTCTCTTAAAATCTATAAACAAGGTATATCCCATTTATTTAGTCCTTTTATTTCTCTCATTTTTTTTTAAAGTAAACTCTACCGCCAGTGTGGGGCTCGAACTCATGACCCCAAGATCAGGAGTTGCATGCCCTACAGGCTGAGCCAGCCATGTACCCCTTCTCTCAAACTTTTGAAGTTTTATGTAGTGATCTTGCATGTTTGATTTGATTTTTTTTTTCTCCCTAGGAATTTGATGTTTTTTGGTATTATTATAAAAAGTATCATTTAAAAAAAAAAGGATTGCAGGTTGCCTGGGTGGCTTAGTCGGTTAAGTGTTTGCCTTAGGCTCAGGTCATGGTCCCAGGGTCCTGGGATTGAGCCCCGCATCGGGCACCCTGCTCAGCAGAGAGCCTGTTTCTCTCTCTCCCTCTGCTTCTCCCCCTACTTGTGTCCTCTTTCTCTCTCTGTCAAATAAATAAATAAAATCTTTAAAAAAAATGGATTGTTGGTATACAGAAATTCTTTTCTTTTCTTTTCTCTTTTCTTTTCTTTTCTCTTTTCTTTTCTTTTCTTTTCTTTTCTTTTCTTTTCTTTTCTTTCCTTTTCTTTTCTTTTCTTTTCTTTTCTTTTCTTTTCTTTTCTTTTCTTTTCCTTGCCTTATTGCACTGGCCAGGACGTCCAGCACAATGTTGAAATGCAGGGTGATAGTGGGCACCCTTATCTCGTTCCCAATCTCAGGCAGAACACTTTCAATAATTTATTATGAGGTATGATGTTGTGTGTAGGTTTTCTTTGGATACTCTGTCAGATTAAGGAAGTTTACTTTTTTAAATTTACATATGTATGTATTTTTAAGTGAACCTCAAACTCACAACCCCGAGATCAAGGGTCGCATCCTCTATGGCCTGAGCCAGCTAGGGGTTCCAAGGAAGTTTTCATTTTATTCTTAGTTTACAGATGTTTTCATCATACATGAGTATTGAATTTTATCATGTGCTTTTTTTTGCATCTCATGACGATTGCGTGATTTTCCTCCACTTTTCTGTCGTTGAGCGGAAGAACATTGATTTTTAAAAAAAATTTGAATGTGAAAAACCTTTGCTTTCATAGAGTAAGCCCTGTTTGGTTCTGATGTATTCTTTTTTTATATTGTATTAGTTACTAATGTATATTTTTAAGTTTTTATTTACTTAAATAATCTCTGCATCCTGCATGGGGCTCGAAGTCACGACCCTGAGATCAAGAGTCTCATGCCCTTCTGACTGAGCCAGCCTGGTGCCCCTGTTACTAATATTTTGATTAGGATTTTGCAACTGTGTTCATGAGAGAGAGTGGTCTTTATAATTTTCTTGTAATGTCCTTGGCATGTTGTGGTATCTTACTGATAGCTTGTGTTCCTTTTTTTTTTTTCTTGATAGTTTTGGTCGGAAGTAATCAACATTATCTTTAAAAAGAATAATTTTTGATTGTTGAGTTTTTCTGTTTTGATAATTTTGCCGTTTTATTTTCTTCCTAATTTTTTTTTTTAAGATTAATTGGCTGTTTTTTTTCTAGTTTCTTGAGCCGGAAGCTTAGATCACTAATTTTCTGCCTTTTTAAAATATTTTCATTTATGTGACCCTGCAAGTGCCCACAAGTTTTGAAATGTCTTTATTATCATTCAGTTCAGAATGTTTTCTAATTATCTTTTTTTTCTTTATCCCATAGATTGCTTATATCCATTAGGGCTTCATTTCAGATGAGTGGGAGAATTCTAATCTTTTTTCTTACTGTGGTGAAAAACAGCATAAAATTTACTATATTAATCATTTTTATTCGGGGTGTCTAAGTTAATGTGCAGTTTGTGTTATTGATGTCTAGCACATATTCTCTTGTAGTTTGAGAAAATACTCTGAATGATTTTAATCTTTGATGATTATTGAGGCTTGTTCATAATCAAGCCTTTAGTCAATTTTGGTAATATTTAATGTAGGCTTGGAAAACGTGTATTATTGTTGGAAACAGTGTTCTGTGTATGTCAAGTAAGTTGGATTTTTAATTCTGTTGTTCAGATCGCTTGTATATGTAATGACTTTTTCCTGTTTTTAAAAAATCATCTCTTGAGAAATGTGCTCAAGATTCAAACAGTTATGAACTTAGTTTGTCAGTTTCACTAAATATATTTTGAAGCCGTGTTATTGGATGCATATAGTCTAGAATTGTTATATCTTCTTGGTTGATCCATTCTTTCATTATTATAAAATGTCCCCTTATCTTCCAGAACATATTGCTAAGATCTATTTTGTTTAATATGGTATAACTACATCAACTTTCTTTTGCATGTCTCTTGTAAAAGCCGCATATATAAATATATATTTTTCACACTTACTGTTTTAATTGGATTTAGTTGTTTCACATTTAGTGTAACTACTTACAGAGTTGAGTTTTTCTCTCAAAAAAATCTGTTTTTTTCTTTTTGTTTGACCTATTTGTTTTATATTCCTGTTTTTAACTGTTGCTTTTTTCCTTCTTTCAACATGTTCCCAAATCTCAGAGGAGCTTACAGTGTAACATGGAGCGGCAAATATAATTAAGCAATTATAGTCCATTTTAGTAAATGCTATGTATAGGGTACTATTTAAGCACTGAGAAGTATTTATGCCTTACCTGAGTTTAGGTACTCTCGCCTAGAAGAGAGAGCTCTTGTGTCGGATTTTTTCTTAAAGATTATTTATTTATTTATTAGAGGGAGAGAGAGTGCACGGGCAGGGGGAGGAGCAGAGGGAGAGGGACAAGCAGACTCTGTGCTGAGCTCAGAGCTGGACACAGGGCTTGACCCCACCACCCGAGATTATGACCTGAGCCAAAATCAGAGTCGTATGCTCAACTAACTGTGGTACTCAGGTGCCCCTTTTGTGTTGGAATTTTGTTTTATTGTATTATTTTTTTAAAGATTTTATTTGTTTGAGAGAGAGCAAGAGAGAGCATGAGTGGCTGGGGGGGAGTGAGCGGGGAGAGGGAGGATCAGCCTCCCCACCGAGCAGGGAGCCCAATGCAGGGAGCCCAATGCGGGACTCAGTCCCAGAACCTTGAGATCATGACTTGAGCTGAAGGCAGACACTTAACCGACTGAGCCACCCAGGTGTGCCTCATGTTGGAATTTTAGAAGTTAGAAGTTAGTGAAGTGAAGAAAAAGAAGGGTGAATTTGTCAGGTAGAGTGCTAGATAACTTGAGGGAGGTATCAAGGAACTTCTGTGTCCTGCGGAGCTTGAACTGTATCCTCTGAGCAGTGTGGAGCCGTTTGAAGATTCCTATTTATCATGTTCATATTTGTATTTTATTAATTTATTTTTTTAAAAAAGATCTTATTTATTTGAGAGAGAGCAGAGCAAGCAAGAGAGGGAGCGAGAGTATGCACACAAGCAGTGGGGAAGGGCAGAGGGAGAAGCAAGACTCCACATTGAGTGGGGAGCCCAACCCTGGGATCATGACCTGAGGCGAAGGCAGATGCTTAACTGACTGAGCCATCCAGGCACCCCAAGAAACAGAACTTCTAAGAATCATCTAGGAAGAGAACTTTTTATGTGGGGGATGGAGAGGGAGGGGTCAAGGATGGCTCTCTGAAATTTGCCTGAGTGGATGGAAAATAAAATGAATGGGTACTGTTACCATTAGATGATTAATCTTTGGTTTTAAACAATTTTATTATGAGATGTGTTGGTATTGTTTTCTTTATATTGCTTGGGTTCAGGCTTATTGAGCTTCTTGGATCTTTGAGTTCATAGTTCTTCATCAAATTTGGGTGAATTTTGGCCATTAAAATTTTTTTTTTTGTTTTCTTTTTTTGGGGGGTACAAATTCTCTCTGCTCATGGATACTCTGCTTACTCACTCATATTTACTTGCTCTCTTGTTTAGCTAATTCTTTTTTTTCCCCTTGGTATTTTGTTTTGGATAGTTTCTGTTGCTCTGTCTTCACGTTTGCTTTTTTGGGGGGCAATATCTAACTTACTGTTAAATCCATCTAGTGTATTTTTCTCCTTTGACATCTTGAGAAGCTTGACTTGGGTTTTTTTTTTTTTTTTTAAGATTTTATTTATTGATTTGAGAGAGAGAGAGAGCATGAGCAGGGGGAGGGGCAGAGGGAAAAGCAGACTGCCTGCTGAGCAAAGATTCCGATGCAGGACTTTATCACAGGACCCTGGGATCATGACCTGAGCTGAAGGCAGATGCTTAACCGACTGAGCCACCCAGGCGCCCAACTTGGGTCTCTTTATAGTCAGTGTTTTTGCATAACTTTTTGTTATAGAATACAAAACATATTTGTGTGTGCTGATCCTAACATCTGTGCCCATTCTGGTTGGTTTCAATTAATTGATTCCCCCCCTCATTATGGTTTGTATTTTTCAGCCTTTTTTGCATACCTGGTAATCTTTAATTGGATGTCAGACATTGTGAATTTTTACCTTCTTAGGTACTGAATACTTTTTATAGTTATTTGGGAATAGTTTGAGTCTTTTGGGTCTTGCTTTTAAGGTTTGTTTTGTGGGACCAGTGTAGCTTAGAGTCTAGGGCTAATCTATAAATCTATAACAGGTTTTATCGTAATTTGCTCTTTTATTGTGAATTATTTTGCTGTCTTTTGTTAAAATGTAAAAAATGTAGTTCTCTACATACATATTAAGATCTTAGTGCATGCCAGTCACTGTTCTAAATGCTCTTATGTGTATTAACTCATTAATCCTCACAGTGCCATGAAATAGATTCTAGTATGTTAATATTATATGTAGATGTAGATATGTAGAATGGAGCACATAGAGGTTAAGGGACTTGCGTAAGATTACTCAGCTTATAGATAACACAGCTAGAATTCAGACTCAAGAAGTCTTGCTTTGTAGCGCATCCTCTGAGCTGGTACTATCCTAAATACTTAACAGTGCAGGATAATCTCTGAGAAAAGGAGCGCCATGAAATTTGTATTAGTTTTGTCCCACTTCCATTGAGATGAAATTTTACATTTCTTTTTTTTCACCCCTAAGATTTTATTTATTTATTTATTTTGGGGGGGTGAGAGTGCACGAGCAGGTGGAGGTGGGGGAAGACAGCAGGAGAAGCAGATGCTCTGCTGAACAGGGAGTCTGACTCAGGGCTCCCAATTTTATATTTCTAGTATATATCTAGTACAGTATATGTATCTAGTATATATCCAGTATATTTTATTGTACATTTCAGAAGGTTCAGCACATTGAATTTCTTGTAGGTACATATATGAGGTGGGAACCATCCAAGGGCAAAAACCGTTATCCATACATCTTTAAAGCCAGTGACAGACCATCAGAAACACACTGATGGGGGCGCCTGGGTGGCACAGCGGTTAAAGCGTCTGCCTTTGGCTCAGGGAGTGATCCCGGCGTTGTGGGATCAAGCCCCACATCAGGCTCCTCCGCTGTGAGCCTGCTTCTTCCTCTCCCACTCCCCCTGCTTGTGTTCCCTCTCTCGCTGGCTGTCTCTCTATCTCTGTCGAATAAATAAACAAAATCTTAAAAAAAAAAAAAAAAAGAAACACACTGATGGCTGAACTAGTTAGGTTTAAGAGAGAACATATACCATTCAGAACGGTAGGGAGGATCTTAGTAAGTAGGTGTTAGAAAGGACTTAATACCGAATTTGGGTTTGCTGATTTGGGAGGAGGGTGTTCAAGGAAGCAGGCTTTCCTCTGGATTGGGTGCTGTCAGGAGGAAAGTGGGCCAAGTCTATGACCAGATATCTTAATCTTACCTAGAAGACTGGAGGAATGAAGCAGGGCCAAAGCTGTGACTGGAAAAGGAACCGCAGTCATTCATATTAACCCAGATAGGGGGATATTTAGTTATTTTTATGGCTGGAAAAATTTTATAATTTTGTCTACGTTCAGACATGATTACAACAGAGCGGTTTTGTTTTTGTCTTGATGCATTGTGGTCAGAGTGGCCTCATCTGATGTTGGCATTCTGTGAAATTGTTTATGTTCAACAGAACCACAAGGCCTTACTGTGTGTGCTGGGTCAGTTCCTAACTGTTGGGCTTCTTTCTTCTTTCTCAGTAATTTAATTTTTCACATGTAAACTATGATTCATTGCAGGAAAAAGAAAGTGAGAAACATACATAAGCCAAAAGAAAAAAGTTTAAATTACAGAAAGAAGAAAACAAAAAACAAGATTTAACCTGCCTAATCTTCTATTGAATATCTTTGCAAATGTTTTTATCCTTATTTATACATAAAATATTTTTATAGATGCAAAGTTATATTATTCATGTATTTTTTACTGTAAAGGATTTATTGTGACTCATTTCACTGGAAGTAAGTATGTGATTGTTGTACGATAAGAGAACGTTAGGGTTGGTTTTTCAGTCTTTATTATAGTAAATTGAAATATTTTATCTGTACATGACATATGAAGAAGTTACGAAATAACGTGTAAATTGATACAGCTTTGTAATAAACAACATGCTTTTCAACACAGTTTTTAATAAAATGATTCACATTTAGTTTAAATGCATATGGTTCTTTTCAATTCTGTATACAGAATCTGTGAAATCTAGGTGGGAAGCAATACCTGTAAGTCTCTGCATACCTGAAAAAGTAGATATTTAAAATAAGTCTCTTTACATTGGCTTATACAATTTACCTGCTAAATTAGGTGAGTAAGGATAATAGTCAAGTCTTGTATATAATTAAAAAAATTTATATAAAAACTAATAGCTGTATATTACCTTAGGAAATACCTTGTAAATTTTCATCTGAAGATGTAAAGCCTTTTCAGATGTCATTTATCATTACAATAATCTTCTTGAAATAGAAACATTTATATTCTTTCTCAGGCATTAAGTAAATACGTGTACATTTAAGACTTATCCTTTAGACTGTTTTCCTTTTGGTTTTCGCCAGTTTTCTTGGAAAAAAGTGTCCTTATCTCTTGCTTACACTTTTACCTCTTGTCCCTTCAGTCCACCTAAGAGCTTCCAGAAGCTTTGAATTATAATTGAGCAAATAGAAAAATAAATTTTAGTATCAGAGGAAAATGAAAGTTGAAATTTTTGAGTGGATTTGAATTAATACTGTTAATCATCTGTTCATTTTTAAATGTACCGTTGTGCTCAGATATGAAAAAGAACTTGAAATTCTTGACTTAAGCTCTTGAAAAGTTCCAAAAGTCCCTTACAGAAAATACTGTAGAAATCTCTACTTAACCTCTCACTTCCTCTAATTAAGGTTGTGCTTTTTTTAGCCATAGCATTCAAGTTTGAATTATAACCTGAATGCTTAAAACAATTTCTAATGCATGTTGTGTTAAGTAACCTTTCAAATTAACATTTAAATTTAATTTTTATAAGTTGGAGATTTACCATAATGTGTATCTTACGGTGGATTTATATTTGTTTATTATACTTGTGAACATTATTAAAGACCTTGTATATGTTATATGCCATTCTGGAGGAGGGCATTGTCTATCTTCAGAGGCTTTCCAATTTATTAGACATAGGAGAGATTGTGTATTGTGTATATACATACACGTTTGCAATGATTACAGTACAAGCATACTTTGAGATATAATAGGTATCAAAACATTGTATGGAAGTACTGGAAATTGAATACTTAACACTTTTGGATCAAGAAAGACAATATTATAGGAATTATAGCATTCCTTTTGTTTAAATCTAGAGTTAAAATTATAGACATGTTCGGCAAAAGTATATTTAAAAGTTTATGTTAAAAAGTAGATATTTTCTTTTGATTAGTATTTAATTATTTTAAGCTATCTACTATTTCATTCGTTAAACGTATGTAATTGCTTTTCCCCCCATTTTTTCTTTCCTTTTTCTTTCTTTCTTTCTTTTTTTTTTTTTTTTTTTTTTTTTTTTTTTTTTTTTGGCAGCTTTTCACAGATGGAATCACAAATAAACTTATTGGCTGTTACGTGAGTAATACAATGGAGGATGTAGTCCTGGTGCGAATTTATGGCAATAAGACTGAGTTGCTAGTTGATCGAGATGAGGAAGTGAAGAGTTTCCGAGTGTTGCAGGCTCATGGCTGTGCACCACAACTCTACTGTACCTTCAATAATGGACTGTGCTATGAATTTATACAGGGAGAAGCATTGGATCCAAAGCACGTCTGCAACCCTGCCATTTTCAGGTACATTTCTTTTTCTAAATAATTTTTCTTTTTGAAAAATAAGAGTATTAAGTGCGCTAAGGTAATTATTTTTTAAAACCGCCTTTTCTTTCTTTGAGCAACTGTTTGGTTACCTTAGAAACTTTCTTTAGTTAGGGTTCTGTTTTGTTTTTGCTGAAGAAAAAAATCCTTTCTGTCTGCCGTCTCATCATTGACCCTTTGCAAAAGAAAAAAAGGACAGTGAGATGTGGTTTTGGATTAGCCTGCTATGGAGTGTCAAGGCTTCCCCTTAATTTTTTATTTATTTATTTTACTTTATTTTATTTTTTAAAATTTAAATTAAATTAATTAACATATAGTGTATTATTAGTTTCAGAGGTAGAGTTCAGTGATTCATTGGTTGTATGTAACACTCAGTGCTCATTACATCACCTGCCCTCCTTAATGCCTGTTACCCAGTTACTGTATCCCCTACCCCCTCCCTTCTAGCAATCCTGTTTGATTCCTGTAGGTAAGATGTCTCTTATGGTTTGTCTCCGTCTCTAATTTTGTCTTATTTTTCCCTCCCTTCCCGTTTCTCTGTTTTGTTTCTTAAATTCCACATGTGAGTGAGATGATATGATGATTGTCTTTCTCTGATTGACTTATTTTGCTTAGCATAATACCCTCTAGTTCTATCCACGTCGTTGCAAATGGCAAGATTTTTTTGATGGCTGAGTAATATTCCATTGTATATATATATCCATTAATCTGTTGATGGACATCTGGGTTCTATCCATAGTTTGGTTATCGTGGACATTGCTGCTATAAACGTTGGGGTGCAGGTACCCTTTCGGATCACTGCATTTATATCTTTGGGTTAAATACCCAGTAGTGCAATTGCTGGGTCATGGGGTAGCTCTATTTTTACCTTTTTGAAGAACCTCCATACTGTTTTCCAGAGTGGCAGCACCAGTTTGCATTCCCACCAGCAGTGTAAGAGTTTCCCCTTTCTCCACATCCTTGCCAAAATTTGTTGTTTCCTGACTTAATTTTAGCCATTCTGACTGGCGTGAAGTGGTCCCCTTAATTTTTTAAAGTAGTGCTCGGATTAAAGCATTACACATCACTATCACTAACTTCTGCAATTCATTTGCTCATATTTTCAGAGTTTTTGGTTACTAAGATTCTTTTACTTCTGTTAACACTGTTACTTTTAAACTTTTTATTTAACTCAGTGTATTATGTTACTTTTTAAACTTAATATGTTTTGTATAAGAATAATATCTTGCATATGCTAGATCATTTTTCCAAAAGTACTGTCTTTTACAGTTCTTTTTCTGCTCTTAAAAACTAGCAAATCAGCTTGATTTGAAAACTGCAGATTCATTCATAGTTTAAACCAGAAGTTCTTATTTTGTTCTCAAGGCCCCTTTACAACTCTTAAAGGTTATTGAGGACCTAAAGAGTTTTTGTGAGTTATATCTATCAATATTTACCATGTTAGAAATTAAAACAACTTATTTTGAATACAAGAATATCAAGCACACATTGTTAGCTGTCAGGGTGATAATGTTACCATACCACTTCATGTAGCTTCTTGAAAACTACACCATGGACTCATGAGAGAATTAGAGTGAAAAAGGTAAACAATATCTTAATAAAGGTAATTTTAACTTCATAAACCTGAAAGGGTTTGAGTCTCTAGGGATTCTGGATGATATATATTTTTAAAATTTTATTTATTTATTTGACAGACAGAGCACGCTGTAATGTGAGCGAGAGTGAGCATGAGTAGGGGGAGGGGCAGAAAGATAGGAAGAGAGAAACAATCTCCCCATGAGCAGGGATCCTGATGCAGGGGCTATCATAACCTGAGCTGAAGGCAGTCACTTAATGGACTGAGCCACCCAGGACCCAGGCCACCCTCCCCTCCCCTCCCCCTCCCCTCCNGGAGCCTGATGTGGGGCTCGAACCCAGAACGCCGGGATCACGCCCTGAGCTGAAAGCAGATGCTTAACCACTGCGCCACCCAGGCACCCCTTTTCTTTTTTTTAAAATTTTATTTATTAGAGAGCCTGGACCATATTTTAAGAGTTGCTTCATTAACAACACTGATAAAAATGGAATGGATCAGTATTTACCTATTTTAAATACTATTTAAAAATATTTTGGCGTAAAAATCTATCTACTCATACCCCAGCTTTTAAACAGATCTTCCCTTATGTGAGTGTACTATTTAGAACGTATTGAAGGACCCCGATTAATAGATAATATGTTTTTTCTTTTGTGTCACATTTTTTGGTGGTCTTTAGGTGTGTGTGCTTGTGTGTGTATCAGATTTATTTATAAATCCTTAATCTTTTAAAAAAAATTTGTAATTATTTGAGAGAGAGAGAGCGAGAGAGCACATGAGCAAGAGGGAGAGGGAGTAGCAGACTTCCCTGCTGAGCAAGGAACCCCACATGGAGCTGGATCCCAGGACCTTAGCAGAAGGCAGACGCTTAACTGACTCAGCCACCCAGGTGTCCCTATAAATCCTCAATCTTGTTCTCAGTGTTTGAGATACACCTATATAACAGGATTAAAAGGGATTAGATGCATAAAGTAGGCCACAGGAAAAGCTGGATCTAGATTGAGATACAAAAAGTGTATTTCATAAGGTTGTTAGAGAAGGGTCATATGAGCTTCCTAGTAACTAAATAAAACAGGGAGAAAACACTAGTTTTAAGAGTCAGTGTCCAAAAGATTTAAGAAGAAAGTTGCTTAAGGGTGATACCACTTTACTGGTGTAGCAGTCTTTAACTGCCTTTGTAAAACCCATACTTTTATGCATTTGTTGTTGATTTTCCTAAACTGTCTTTAACCGAATTTAAACTTTCCGTTTAACTATTAGCAGTGGTTACTCTTTGCTGGTCAGAAGTTCATATTCAGATTTCTCCCTTCTATTTACTCTGTAGTCTCATGATGGAAACTGGATGCCTGGGGCAGTTTTTTTCTCTTTGAGTGATTGTGGAAAGTTATGGAATCTATACCCATGTAAAGTTCTATATATAGCATTATGTCTCTCACCAAGGATACACAGTGGAACCAGACTGCTTCAGATTTATGAGCTGTGTGAATTTGGGCATAGTACTTAAACATTTTGTGCCTCAGTTTTCTTATCTAAAAAATGAGAATAATAATAGTACCTACTTCTGGGGTTGTTGTAAGGATTAAAGTTGTTAGTATATGTAAAAAGTTGAGAACAATGCCTGGCATATGTTAAATACTATGTAAATGTTAGCTTTTATAATTACTGTAATTTTTTTCCCCTCAAACTTTTTCACATTTTATCTGACTTAGGCAGATCTTCTAATAACTTGGACATTCATCAAAGTATTAAAGTACTTAGGCAAATTCTAGATATTACTAATCTGTTGACTTTATTATGCTTTTATTATTTAAAGATTTTATTCATTTGAGCGAGAGTGAGCAAGAGAGAGTGCACGGGCACAAGCATGGGGAGAGGGAGAAGCAGACTTCCCACTGAGCAGGCAGTCTGATGTGGGGCTCAATCCCAGGACCCTGGGATCATGACCTGAGCCGAAGGCAGACGCCTACCCCACTGAGCCACCCAGGTGTCCTATATTGTGCTTTTTTTTTTTTTTTTTAAAGATTTTTATTTATTTATTTGACATAGAGACAGCCAGCGAGAGAGGGAACACAAGCAGGGGGGGTAGGAGAGGAAGAAGCAGGCTCCCAGCGGAGGAGCCTGATGAGGGGCTCGATCCCAGAACGCTGGGATCACGCCCTTAGCCAAAGGGAGACGCTTAATGACTGCGCTACCCAGGTGCCCCTATTGTGCTTTTGAAACATATTTTCTGAATTTTAAAATTGATAGACTTTTTTGCTCTTACATACTGTTTATTGTAACATATTATGTAGTATTCCTTAAGGTGTATGCAAGCAGCATGTAGATATAGTATAGCAAGTAATTATTGCTACCACTAAACCCCCCTTCTTGTTTGTGACAGACAAAACTAACCAGTCTTGGAACTCTTTACTTCTGAACATAGATGAGATTTCAGAATCTTTCTCAACTAAGTGATTTTAGGTAATTACTACCCATGATTAGTCCCTTATTTTGGTTTTTAACTTCCTCTAAGAGACCATTTTATATTAAAAAGTCAGGATTTTAGGGGTGTCTGGGTGGCTCAGTTGGTTAAACATCTGACTTTTGGTTTTAGCTCGGGTCATGATCTCATATGGGTCGTGGGATCGAGCCCTGCATTGGGCTCTGCACTCAGTGGGGAATCTGCCTGAACACTTTCTCCCTCCTCCCTGCCTCAGCTTGCGGGCTTGCTCTCCCTCTCTCTCTCAAATAAATCTTTAAAAAAGAAGTCAGGGTGCCTGGGTGGCTCAGTTGGTTAGACAGCTGCCTCCAGCTCAGATCATGATCTTGGGTCCTGGAATCAAGCCTGGCATTGGGCTCTCTGCTCAGTGGGGAGCCTGCTTCTTCCTTTCCCTCTGCCTCTCTCCCTGGCTTGTGCTTTCTCTTGCTCGCTCGCTCTCTCTCAAATAAATAAAATCTTAAAAAAAAAAAAAAAAGAATTGCATGCTTTTATAAAAAAAATTTTTAAAAAGTCAAGATTTTATTTCTAGTGACACTAAAAAAAGGTAGTTAATGGGGATGTTACAATTCTTATTAGAGAAATGATATAGTGATGATGGTGGCTAATACTGATATAGCATTTAATATAAGCTGGACACTCTTCTAAACACCTTTGTGTATTTTTTTTTAAAGATTTATTTATCTTAGAGAGAGATTGGAGGGGGAGGGCCAGAAGGAGAGGCAAAGAGAGAATTCCAAGTAGACTCCCCACTGAGCACGGAGCCTGAAGCGGGCTCCATCTCACAACCCTGAAATTGTAACCTGAGCCAAAACCAAGAGTCAGACACTCAACCAACAGAGCCACCCAGGCATCTCTATATATGTTTTTTAATATATTTTTTTATTAAGTAAGCTATCCCCATGTGGGACTTGAACTCATGACCCCAATATCAAGAGTTGCATGCTCGACCGACTGAGTCAGCTAAGCGCCCCAAAACACCTTATGTGTATTAATAAATTCAACTCACAATAATCCCAGGAATAGATAATAATTATTAAGATCCCATTTTAATAGATGAGAAACGTAAGGTGCAAAGATTTTAAGTAATTTGCCTAAGGTCACATGGCTAGTAAAAGTATATCTCAAAAGATACTACTAATGAGTAACTTAATCTTTTTACTTACTGAGAAGAGATCGTTAAATATAAGGGAAAATAATAAGGCCTTTGTTACATCACATTAAAAAACATAACATATTATGAAAATTTGTAGAAGTGAAGAAAATAAATGTAGACTTTTCCCCATTTATTGATTTGTGATCATTCTATAATTAAATAATTGTCGTTAAGCTTACTATAAAATTTGTTTTAAAAGGAAAGCTTTGCATAATTGGTCTTAAGTAACCTTTTTTTTTTTTTTTAAGATTTTATTTATTTATTTGACAGAGAGAGAGAGACAGCGAGAGAGGGAACACAAGCAGGGGGAGTGGGAGAGGGAGAAGCAGGCCTCCCACCGAGCAGGAAGTCTGATGTGGGACTCGATCCCAGGACCCTGGGATCATGGCAGACGAGCCACCTAGGCGCCCCATGATCTTAAGTAATCTTAAGTAGAAAGAGAAGAATTATAGTCTTCTTTGACATTCTTTTTTTTTTTTTTTTTTTAAGATTTATTTATTTTAAAGAGGAGCAAGAGAGTGTGAGATGGGGAAGGGACAGTGGGAGAGGGAGAGGGGGAAAGAGAATTTCAAGCCAGCTTACGTCTTAGTGTGGAGCCCCACACAGGGCTCGATCTCACAACCCTGAGATCATAACCTGAGCTGAAATCAAGAGTGGATGCTTACCTGACTGAGCCACCCAGGTGCCAAATAATTGTAGTTTTTGATCAAGAACACTGAAGTTTTGCCAAAGGTCGCTTTGGTATTTGATACCATGTCATGAACATGTTTGCATTGAATTAACTAGAGGACATTCTGAAAACTGTGGAGACAATAAAAAGATATGTGGTTCCTAAGGGTTAGTGTGGGAGGAGGGATAGAATAGTGAAACAGGATTTTTAGGGCAGTGAAAATATCTTTATGATACTTTAATGGTGGATACCTGTCATAAATTTGTTCAGACCCATAGAATGTGCACCACCAAGTGTGTACCTGATAGAAACTATGGACTTTGGGTGTCAGTATGGGTTCTTCAGTTGCAACAAATGCACTGCTCTGGTGGAGGATGTTGATAACGGAGGAGGTGATGCTTGTGTTGGGTAGGCGGCATTTGGGAAATCTCTTAACCTTCCCCTCAATTTTGCTGTGAACCTAAAACTTCTCTAAAAGAAAGTCTATTAGAAGAAGCTTTTTCGTATACTTTATTTAGATCTACTTATTTAGAATATATGATACTAATGCAGGCATATACACATTTCATTAAAAACCCCATGCTGTTAGAGAGCAAATAGGAATACTTTTAATTAAGTTCTGTTACAGTTGGCTTGCAGTGAAGGATACATTGAGTTGACTCACAATTTTGAAAAAAGAAAGTAGAATGGAGGTTGAGAAAGGAAGGAAAAGAAGATGACGGTAAGGATATGGTTAGTGGACACTATGAGTAGTAATACTAGCTATTTATTTTGCAATTAAATTTATTTCAGGTAATGTTGTAATTCTCTCATGGGATATTTAAGTGTTGAGAAGGTTTTGTTAATTACTGTAAAACAGAAAATACAGAAAGCTAATTGAGGGAAGGGCATATTAATAAAATAGCTGAATTATAAATGATTTTTAAAGGGAATGTTTTATTGTTTTCAAGTATGTACAGTGAAGTACTTTTTAAAAAAATATCAGATAAACAATTGAATGAATGATAATTTTAGAGCCTCAAGAAGAGGTTAGGGATGTAAATATAGGATAATGTGCTTTATATATTTAACTTTTCTCCTTTAAAAAATGAATTTCTAGATTTATGATAAAAAAGGGTCTTTGATTTATCAATTAATAGGGCTTATTACTAATTTTGGTTTAGTTAGGTATCACATTTTGAGCCATTTTACGAGGTAAACTGATATGCAGCCAACAGTAAATGTTTATTTGAGCCTTAGATAAAGTCCACTGTGCTCTCTGCTATGGTTCATTCAGACATGGCTACTTGCCTTTACTATGATGGTTACAGAGTATCTGCTTTGAATATTAAAAAATCTGATACATTTTATGTTTAGTCTAGGGAAAGACAGAGAATTCAGATAGTCGCTTCTCTCCTTCCTAGTAACTTGCAGTGTGTGACAGGCAATAGTCTTGGAAAAAAGTAAGCTAAATAGTATACACAGAAGAACAGAAAAGGTTTTCAAAAAAAGTACAGATCGTTTACTGTGGTATACTTCGGAAATTAGGCAGTGTTTCACTGAGATCACATTTGAACTGGACTTTGAAGAAAGAGGCAGAGCATATGGAAGAGGCTGTGAGGAAATGGTATGATAGATAAAGATGAGTTGTACCAGGTTAATGCTTTACTTAGTAATTCAGCTTATGGAAATTTATCATGATTTGTTTTGTTTGAACTTTTCTCTTGCAATCAAGTATTACAGAGATATTCAGAAAACTTTTTTTATTTTTATTTTTTTTAAAGATTTTATTTATTTATTTGACAGAGATAGAGACAGCCAGCGAGAGAGGGAACACAAGCAGGGGGAGTGAGAGAGGAAGAAGCAGGCTCATAGCGGAGGAGCCTGATGTGGGGCTCGATCCCATAACGCCGGGATCACGCCCTGAGCCGAAGGCAGACACTTAACCGGTGTGCCACCCGTGCACCCCCAGAAAATTTTAAAAAATTCACAGGTGTTTAGGAATATTCTCATCAGGTATTTCTCTGAAACTGCTAGGAATCCTTCCTGCAGTTCAATTAAAAACCACCCAGCAACAGACATAATGGGAGGAAATACAGTTTAAAATTAATTATTGCACATTTATCAAAAAGTGTAAGTAGAAAACACCAATTTCCAGTGTTGGAATGTATTGTAGTGGAACTGGTACGTTGTGAGTTGTAAGTAATACTGGTAATGTTCTTTTGGAAATTAATAGGGCAACATATAATAATTCATAAAAGAAAGTTACGTGTTTTTGTCATGACAACTCTTATATTCAGATATAACCAAGGCACATGAGCACAAATATTATGTTACTATTGAAATGATAATTTTGAAATAGTCTAAAATATGCAGAATGGCTGATGCAGGGTTAAGTGGGAAAAAATCAGCTTAATAGCTGAACTTTGGCTACAGTTGCACCATAATTGGCTTATGTGAAAATCCAAACGGAGTATATAAAAATGAAATAAACTATTGGAGTGGTAGGATTACGGATTATTTTTCAATTAAAAAAATTCCTGTTATTGTTATAATGCTCTTAAAAATTTTTTTTTAAAGATTTTATTTATTTGAGAGAGAGAGTGAAAGTGCACACAAGGAAGGTTGGAGGGAGCAGGGAGTCCAGCATGGGGCTCGATCCCAGGATCCTGGGATCATGACCTGAGCCGAAGGTAGCTGCTTAACCAGCTGAGCCACCCACACACCCCTTGCTCTTAATTTTTTTTTTTTTTTTAAAGATTTTGTTTATTTATTTGACAGAGAGACAGCCAGCGAGAGAGGGAACACAGCAGGGGAGTGGGAGAGGAAGAAGCAGGCTCCCAGAAGAGGAGCCCAATGTGGGACTCGATCCCGAAATGCCGGGATCACGCCCTGAGCTGAAGGCAGACGCTTAACGACTGCACTACCCAGGCGCCCCTGCTCTTCATTTTTTAAAAGCTTCCAAGAGTGGGGACAATTAGTATTAGTGAATATTTAAGAAAATTTTCTGAAGCCTTGAAATTTTCAAATATTTTGGTTTACTAAGGATGGGATTTTAAAGTAGCATTTACATTGATGTTAATGCAGTGAAGCCTTACTTATTATTTTGGGGGGGCATTTTTTTTTTAATTTAAATTCAGTTAATTAACATATAATGTATTATTGTTTGCTGAGGTAGAGGCCAGTGATTCATCAGTCTTATATAATGCCCAGTGCTCATTACATCACATGCCCTCCTTAATGCCCATCACGCAGTGACCCCATCACCTCACCCCCTTCCCTCCAGTAATCTTCAGTTTGTTTTCTATGATTAAGAGTCTCTTATGGTTTGTCTCCCTCTCTGATTTTGTCTTGTTTTATTTTTTCCTCTCTTCCCCTTGCTCCTATATTTTGTTTTTTAAATTCACATACGAGTGAGATCATAGGATAATTGTCTTTCTCTGATTGACTTATTTCACTTAGCATAATACCCTCCAGGTCCATCCACGTTGTTGCAAATGGCAAGATTTCATTTTTTTTAATGGCTGAGTAATATTCCATTATATATATATATATATATATATATATATATATATATACACACACACACACGTATATGATATATATACATGCATACACACACTACATCTTCTTTATCCATTCATCTGTCGATAGACATCTGGGTTCTTTTCATAGTTTGGCTATTGTGGACATTGCTGCTATAAAACATTGGGGTGCAGGTACCCCTTTGGATCACATTTGTATCTTTGGGACAAATACCCAGTAGTACAATTGCTGGGATGTAGGGTAGCTCTATTTTTACCTTTTTGAGGAACCTCCATACTGTTTTCCAGAGTGGCTGCACCAATTTGCCTTCCCACCGACAGTGTAAGAGGGTTCCCCTTTGTTCTCATCCTCCCCAACATCTGTCGTTTCCTGGGTGGTTAATTTTAGCCATTCTGACTGGTGTGAGGCAGTATCTCATTGTGGTTTTGGTTTGTGTTTCCCTGATGGCAAGTGATGTTGAACATTTTTTCATGTGTCTATTGGCCATTTGTAGGTCTTCTTTGGAGAAATGTCTGTTCGTGTCTTCTGCGCATTTCTTGATTGGATTATTTGTTCTTTGAGTGTTGAGTTTGATAAGTTCTTTATAGATTTTAGATACTAGCCCTTTATCTGATAAGACGTTTGCAAATATCTTCTCCCATTTTGTCTGTTGTCTTGGTTTTGTTGACTGTTTCCTTTGCTGTGCAAAAGCTTTTTATCTTGATGAAGTCCCAGTAGTTCATTTTTGCCTTTGTTTCCCTGCCTTTGGATGAAGCTTTTTTTATTGAGGTAGAAGAAGGACCAATCAGTGATAGTGAAAATCAGAAATCTTTAAGTAACTTTTTATTTCCTTCTTACATATACAAATTAAGATTCATGGTTTATTAAGTAATGCAGAATTACATTAATGAAGAGATTTTTTAATAGTTTTTTTCAGTTGTATATAAAATTTACCAATAGAAAACAATTGCTATAATCAAGTCTTGTTAAGAACTATATTTTTTAATAACTATTTGTTTTATTTAACTGCTATAATCAAGAGCAGAACTTATTAAGAACTATATTCTTATTAAGAACTATATTCTTTTTATAACTATTTGATTAATTTATTTAATTAAATTTTTTTTTTTGGTGGAGGTGCTGGGCAGCAAACTAAAAGTTTCTTTTTACCTGTAAAATACATATAACAATTTACTATCTTAATCATTTTTAAAGTATACCATTAAGTACTATTAAGTACATTCACATTGTTGTGCAACCTGTCTCCACAATTATTTTCATCTTACAAAACTAAAATTTTTTTTTTTTTTAAAGATTTTATTTATTCATTAGAGAGCGAGCCAGAGAGAGCCCGGGCAGCAGGGAGAGGCAAAGGGAGAAGCAGACTCCCTGCTGAGCTGGAGACCATGACCTGAGCTGAAGGCAGATGCTTCACCTTCACCCAGGCGCCCCCAAAACTAAAATTTTATATGCATCAACTGCAACTTTTCTAATTCTCCCCTACCTCCAGCCTTGGCAGCCATCATTCTACTTTCTGTCTGTATGAATGTGACTGCTGTAGGTATTTCATGAAAGCGGAATCACACTTTTTGTCTTTTTGTGATTGGCTTATTTCACTTAGCATGGTGTCTTCAAGCTTCATCCATGTTGTAGCATGTGCCAGAATTTCCTTCCTTTTTAAAATACTCCATTTTATATGTGTATACTGTATTTTGCTTTTCCATTCATCCATGGATGGACATTTGGGTTGCTTCCACCTTTTTGGCTATTGTGAACAAGGTCGTTATGAACACAGGTGTACAAATGTTTGTTCAAGACCCTGCTTTCAGTTTTTTTGGATATATGACCAGAAGTGGAATTGTTGGATCATATGATAAATCTAATTTTAATTTTTTGAGGAACTACCATACTGTTTTCCATATCAGCTGCACCATTTTACATTCCTACCAGTAGTGCACCAAGCTGCTGTTTCTCCGTATCCTTGCCAACACTTATTGTTTTGCTTTTTTGATAGTAGTCCTCCTGATGGCTATGAAATGTTACATCACTGAGGTTTTGATTTTCATTTGCCTAGTGATTAGTCATATTTAGCATTTTTTCTTATGCTTGTTGGCCATCTTAATGCTTGTTGGCTTCTTGGGGGAAATGTTAATTTACCCATTTTTCTTCTTCTTCTTTTTTTTTTTTTTAAAGATTTTATTCTTAAGTAATCTCTACACCCAGCTTGGGGCTCAGACTCACAACCCTGAGATCAAGAGTCTGAGACTGAGCCATCCGGGTGCCCCTGTTTACCCATTTTTAATTGGATTGTTTATTTTTTGTTGTCAAGCTGTAGTATTTTATATATTCTGGATATTAACCCTTATCACATAAATGATTTGCAAATTTTTTTCTCATTCTGTAGGCTGCCTTTTCACTCCGGTGATTTTGTCTTTTGATGCAGTTTTAAATTTTAATACAATTTAATTTACTTATTTTTACTTTTGTTGCCTGTCCTGTTGATATCATATCCAAGAAATCATTGCCAAATCCAGTGTCATGAAGCTTTCTTCCTTTTCTTCTAAGAGTTTTATACTGTAAGCTTTATTTATTTTTTTAAAGATTTATTTATTTGAGAGTGTGAGCGAGAGACAGAGAGAGAGCGTGAGTGCGGAGGGAGCTGGATGCAGGGCTAGATCTCAAGACCCTGGGATCATGACCTGAGCCGAAGGCAAATGCTTAACTGACTGAGCCATTGAAGTGCCCCATGAGTTTTATAGCTTTAGCTCTTACATTTAGATTTTTGATTCATTGTGAGTTAATTTTTATATATGATATAAGACAGGTGGATATCCAATTTTCCTAACACCAGGTGTTGAAAAGATTGTCCTTTGCCCGTTGGATGGTCATTGTACCCTTATTGAAAATCATTTGACCATAAACTTGAGGGTTTATTTCTGGGCTGTTTGTTCCATTGGTCTGTATTTATGTCATTGTGCCAGTACCACACAGTTTTGATAACTGTAGCTTTGTAATAAGTTTTGAAGTCAGGATGTGAGACCTCCAGCTTTATTCTTTTTTTAAAATTGTTCTAGCCATCTGGGAGTTTCTTAAAACTACATTTGAATTTTAGGATGGGTTTTTCTATGTATGAAAAAAGCACTACTGGGATTTTGGTAGGAATTGCATTGAATCACTTTGGGTGATATTGACATCTTAACAATATTAAGTTTTCCAGTCCATGAACGTGGGATGTCTTTCCATTTATTTGTGTGTTTAATTTTTTTTGGCTGTGTTTTGTAGTTTGGAGTATACAAGTCTTTCACCCTCCTTGGTTAAGTTTGTTCCTAAATATTTTATTCTTTTTAATGCTATTATAAATGAAATTGTTCTCTTAATCTCCTTTTGGGATTGTTCGTTGTTAATGTAGAACTGCAACTGATTTTTTACATGTTACTTTTGTATTCTGCAACTTTGTTGAATTCATTTATTAGTAAAAACTATTTTTCTTAAAGCTGTTCTTCACAAATTGCCTGTTTTGTTGATGCCCAATTTATCAAAAATTTTAGATGAGTATGGAACTCATAATTAGGACTTAATTTTTTAAAACTCTTAGTAAGGCCTAGTTTTCAAGTATGTAGCTGCTGTGCTTATGGTTGAACTATACTTGTTATTTCCATGAAAATATTTGTATTATATATAGATTTTCTTCCTTTCCTTCTTAATTTCGCTAAGAAAAGATAGACCACTAGTTCTAAGAGTCATAGAAGTTGGCTTGAATTCTAGACTTTAAGAGGAAGCTTATACAAAATGTGTCTTTCTTGTCAAAGAACAGGTAGTATTTTAAATGGATAGTCACTTTGTTTTTGTATAGCAAGGTATTAATTTTGTTAAATTTCTTACTCTATGAGATTAAAAAAATTCAAGATGGATTTATTGTCAGGTATATTAAAATCTAATAGAGGGCTGACCCCTTGGTCTTATGGTAAATTTCTAAATGTACTCTGGGTCTTTTGCCAATATAATGACTCTCATTCATCAAGTATTTATCTGTTAAAGTACCTCCTCCAAGTACTGAGTGTTACAAGAGGTAAAAGAATAGTCTTTGCCCCTTACAGGATAACTTAGTGGTAGTATTTATCAGTAGGGTTGATAAAAACAGTCTCAACTATTGCCGTTAGAATTTGCTGTTATTCTATTTTGAATTCTATGGGAAAATGCTACAAAGGATTTTAAATAACACTGAATACACTTTTACCTGTCATATAGATATGATACTATCATTTAATATTGATTTTGTTCTTTATATAATCTAATTTTCAGTGTACCTATAGATAGGGCAAATATATTTACAATTTACTTTAAAAGATATTAATCATTAGCTCTTAAGTTTTGTTACAGATTTTTAAAAAAGACTATTTATTAGAGAGAGTGCACGTGCACACACAAGCAGGGTGAGTGGCAGGCAGAGGGAGAACTAGGCTCCCCATTGAGCAAGGAGCCCGATGTGGGACTCGCTCCCAGGACTCTGGGATCATGATCTGAGCCCAAGGCAGACACTTAACTGACTGAGCCACCCAGGTGTCTCTTTACAGCGATTTTTTTTTTTGTAAATATTACTTTTGCTATAGTATGATCATTAATATTTTAGTTTGTTTTACATTTGAGTAGGTATATATTAGCTTAGGCAGACTTTTAAAAAACTTCACGTAAAAGTAATTCTCACTATTTCATCTGTAATTTCAGAAGTTTGTTTAAAGGAGAAATTTATTTTAGATAAGGTTTTTTTTTTTTAAGATTTTATTTATTTATTTGACAGAGATAGAGACAGCCAGTGAGAGAGGGAACACAAGCAGGGGGAGTGGGAGAGGAAGAAGCAGGCTCACAGCGGAGGAGCCTGATATGGGGCTTGATTCCATAACGCCGGGATCACGCCCTGAGCTGAAGGCAGACGCTTAACCGCTGTGCCACTCAGGCGCCCCTAGATAAGTTTTTTAAAGATTTATTTATTTGAGAGAGAGGGGGGGAGTGCACGTGTGAGCAGGGATATGGACAGTGGGAAGGAGTCTCAAGCAGACTTCCCATGGAACGTGTAGCCGTTTTGGGGGCTGGATCCCAGGACCTTGCGATCATGACCTGAGCTGAAATCAAGTCAGATGCTTAACTTAATGAGCCACCCAGGAGCCCCTAAAGATTGTATTTTTTAAAAGTAATCTCTGTACCAACCATGGGGCTCCAACTCACAGCCCTGAGATCAAGTCACATGCTCAACCTACTGAGCCAGCCAGGTGTCCCATATATTTGATAAATTTTTGATAAAAATCACTGTCGTTGGAAAACTTTACTTTTGTAACTTCATAGTTTATGTGCATTTACTGTTTATTGTAACTAGTAGGAAATTGGTGTGAAATGGGAAGTAAGTCTATAGGATCTTTGTATATGAATATGAATATGAATGTGAAGTTCATGTTGTCATTATTAAACGTGAATCTTTAAGTTGATTAAGTTTTTGTGTAATTTTTTCTGGTATTCATACCATGTTAGATTTGAAGGAGAACGTCAAGGTTATATAATAGGCCAGTAGTTTTGTTTTTCTTATAAGGGCTTGACTTTTGGATCATGTAATCCTTCAAATCCTGGGTTGGCCCCAGTTACCATCCTTTCTGCCAGAAAATTGAAGGTACTCAAAATTAGTATGTGCTTTCTTTTCTAGTAGCTCTTCATGTTTAACAGATGCCATTAAACTGTAAGAGCTCCTTTTTATTTTATTTTTTATTCATTATTTTCTTCATTTATTTTTTATTCATCTATTCACCATAGAATTGTCAGTTCAGTCACAGTTATAAGCTGAATAATTTATAATTGGACAGCTTCTGAGATTACATTTTGTATTTTACAGATCAGGATCTCGTACAAACTCTGGGGTTAAACTGTAAAAAATGACCTTATTATTCACTTATTTAAAAAAAAAATCACAGCAAATAAAGTTTGTTGATGTTAAATACTTGTTCTACCATGTGACCCTTCTCCTGAATCACGTCTCATTTGTTCAGTGTACATTTCTAGAATGTAATGTTTGGTTGACATAGGTTGCCCCTTCAGTTTTATGTAGCATGGATTTCACCTTTCTTTCCTGTCCCAGCTTTCCTTTTCAAAGTTTTAAAACCAGTTCTTACCAGCTTAAAATATATGTGTCACACATACACATTTGTATCTGTAATATATATATATATATATATATGTATATACACACACGTACATATACACTCCTTTGTTTTGGTTTTGTTATCCTCTGACTACTTTTTCAAGTTTCTTTTTTTTTTTTAATATTTTATTTATTTATTTGACAGAGCACAAGTAGGCAGAGAGGCAGGTAGAGGCAGAGGGAGAAGCAGGCTTCATGCTGAGCAGGGAGCCCGCTGTGGGGTCAATCCCAGGACCCTGAGATCATGACCTGAGCCGAAGGCAGATGCTTAACTGACTGAGCCACCCAGGCGCCCCTCATCGAGATTTTTTTTTTTTTAGATTTTTTTTTTATTTATTTGACAGAGGCAGCGAGAGAGGGAACACAAGCAGGGGGAGTGGGAGAGGGAGAAGCAGGCTTCCCGCTGAGCAGAACACTGGGATCACGACCTGAGCCGAAGGCAGACACTTAACAACTGAGCCACCTAGGCACCCCCTCATCAAGGTTCTTGATGTTAAAGTACCATGTATTCATTTGGGCCCAGCTTTCTATGTATACATAAGAGATTGGCTAAAACTAGATTTTTGTGTGTATATTCTTATAGATGTGAATATATGGTCCTGTGGAAGGTCAAACAATAATTTATGTAAAGTACTGTTTGCTAGTTTGAGAGATATGAACCAAGGCACATATTCCTAAAAAGATTGCAGATTTTAATATTTTGGTAATGTATTAGGCCTCTGATAATTGGAAAATTCAAACTGACTTAAAGAAGAAGGAATTTATTGGTACGTACAACTGAGAATATGGAGTTTAAACATGGGTGGATCAAGGGACTCTAATGTAGTCTGTCATTAGGGGAGCATTACTCTTCAGTTTTATTCCGTTAGCTTTATATTCTGGCAGTTTTTCCTTAGGAGTGGCAATTATAGGGATGCCTGGCTGGCTTGGTCAGTGGAATGTGAGACTCTTGCTCTCAGGGTTGTGGGTTCAGGCCCCATGTTGGATTTAGAGATTACTTGAAAGTAAAACCTTAAAAAAAAAAAAAAGATGGCAGTTATAATTTTCAGCAGTTACAGGCTTATCTAATCAGTTTAGCCATGGTGGGAGGAGGGTAGGGAGCAGGGCGTTCTTTTACTAATTCCTTCAACCAAAGTCAGTCGCATCAGTGAAAGTTGAGATCAAATCCTTTTGGCTTAGTTTGGGTAATATGCTCAGAACTAATCATTGTGGAACAAATATAGAAGGATGGAATGCTCTGGGCCAAGTCTGTGTCGTCTTAACTCCTAAAATTAGTGCTGTGGATGGGATAGAGAGTTAGTATTGAGGTCAGCACTGTATGAACCACATGAAGTAAAAGTAAAGGGGATGGAGTTTTCTCCAAAGGAAAATCAGAACTCTTCTGTTACTAGAAACTAGGTAGAGAATATTCACTATAATATAAAAATGTGTGCTTAATCACAATACTGCAATGGTAGAGTTTCCATATGTCTTAACTGAGCAATTCTCAAATATTTTTGCATATTAAATCATTTGAGAAACTTTTAAACATTTTTTTAAGAGGGGGTGGAGGGAGGGGCAGAGGAAGGAGGAGACAGAGAATCGTAAGCAGGCGCCATTCCCATCATGGAGCTGCTGTGGGCTTGATCTCATGACCCTGAGACAATCACCTGAGCCAAAATCAGGAGTTGGACACTTAACCGAGTGAGCCACCCAGGCACCCCAGGAAACTTTTAAATATCCTGATTCCTTGGATGTTCTCTAGACCGATTAAATCAGGATTTCTAGGGGTAGTACTTATGTGTCTGTTTTTTTTAAGTTTCCAGTTTGATTTCATTTTTTTTTAAGATTTTATTTATTTATTTGACAGAGACAACCAGAGAGGGAACATAAGCAAGGGGAGTTGTGAGGGGGAGAAGCAGGCTTCCCGCCAAGCAGGAAACCCAATGTGGGGCTCAATCCCAGGACCCTGGGATCATGACCTGAGCTGAAGGCAGACCGATTAATGGCTGAGCCACCCAGGCGCCCCTCCAGTTTGATTTCAGTATAGAGCCAAGCTGCAGAATCAGATCATTATATCAGTATTTCTCAAACTTTATGGTGGATTGATAACACCTGGAGATCTTGTTTAAAATGCATAGTGCTGGGGCCCACCCCCAAAGATTGTGACTCAGTAGATCTGAGGTGGGGCCTCAGACAATCCTAGGTGGCGCTATTTTGTAGGTTTTAGAACTATACTTAAAGAGCATTACATTTGGGTACCTGGGTGGCTCAGTAGGTTAAGCGTCTGCCTTCAGCCCAGATCATGATCCCAGAGTCCTGGGATCTAGCCCTGTGTCAGGTTTTCTGCTCAGTGGGGAGTCTGCTTCTCCCTCTGCCCTTTCCCCCTGCTCATGATCTCTCCTTCTCACTCTCAAATAAATAAATAAAATCTTTTTTTTTAAGAACATTAAATTGTGAGCATCTTCAAAATTAGCCAGTTTTAATTACAGTTTTAGATTACCATTAAGTCATTTTCCCACCTACTAGTCTATACAGGCTGTTTGGTAACTTATTTTTGTTTTGTGTACTTATTCTTATGTTAGTATTTGCTGTTCTTGATTCAACAGATACAAAGATAGCACGATACAAGTATACACAGTTTCAAATTATTTTATTGTTGAATCAAGAAGATTGATTCTGACATCATAAAATCTTAATGTTCAGGAAATTTGTCTTTAACACAGTTATAGAAATTAACCTCTGTAACCCATTTATCTGCCCAGTTACCTTTTTACTTTAGTCCCCTTCTATCCTTTAACCTCAGTGACTGCAGAGGCTCAAAATTCAAAATGTATCTCTGATTAATTTCTAATATTGGCCTTGAAATAATTTATAATTGTGTATTGGTCCTAACCAATTGTTTATGTAATCAGAATAGACCACCTACTTCCAGATACTCAGCCTCTTTTGGATACAATATTTATTCACTGAGTTAATTGTAGGTGTTTCTTCCTACTGATGGTTGAAACATTTGTTTGCCTCTCCTTGTGAGAGTTAGTTTGACGAATTGGCTCTTAAAAATGAAGTCATGTTATAAAATGAATGCACAGTAGGTTATTTTAGTTTACTCATGAGTAGACATGAACCCTATGATGCTTAACTTTTTTTATGCTATTTTGTTTCAAAACAGGCTCATAGCACGTCAGCTTGCTAAAATCCATGCTATCCATGCACACAATGGCTGGATTCCCAAATCTAATCTGTGGCTAAAGATGGGAAAATATTTCTCTCTCATTCCCACAGGATTTGCAGATGAAGACCTTAATAAAAGGTAAATTTACTTTTACATTTGAAATTGTTTTACCTTGTTTTGCTATCTATATAAAGTTTTAGAGATAGCTTACAAGATTTTTGTGTATATAATCTGGTTTGGTTGCTGTCTTTGCATTTGATTAAATTAGCACTGATTCATTTGGCTCTCAGGTGGCACTACATTAATATTACTCTCTCCCCCAGCCAACTCAAAAACAAAACAGAACAAAAAAAATACCCTACAAAAGCCTGCGGTGGGGGTGGGGAATGGGTGGAGGTGACCAGCCAAGAAACAAATATAGAACATTTATTTAGAAGTAAACATAAAATATAAGTAAACATAATAATATAATATAATGATTGCTATGAGTGGTACTTTTTGCACAGAATGAGTTGGCCATGGAGCCCTTTTTAAAAGAATTCTTTTTGTTCAAAGCTGTTTTAAATAGGCCTAGAGATTTGCATTGGGACAGTGTAGTAATATCAGAGTGTGAAAAAGTTTGGATTGTCTTAGTTTACTCAGACTATTCAAGTCCTAGATAATGAGGTTGAAAATTCAGTTACAGGAGTCTTACTTAGCCTTTTGTAAAACTGACTCCCCAGGTTCCAAGTGAGGTATTTTATTATTTTTTATTAAAAAATTGTAAATTAGCATTTAGAATCTGAATTATACGAACATGTTTTTATAGTGTGATTACTACTAGTTCAAAAATTAGGAATTCTGTTTTCTCCTTTATATCTAAAACATACTTCCAACTTTTGTATTCAGGCATTTTTCATTTTAAGAACAGTAGAGATAGGACCTATAGAGTTTTTCTTGTTTCTTTTTACTTTTTATAATTCATTAGGGAAAAATAGCTGCATTGTTCTGTTGAGTTATTTCACAGACTAGTGTGGTTCACTCAGCAGCGTAT
Source organism: Ailuropoda melanoleuca (assembly GCF_002007445.2). NCBI lineage: Eukaryota > Metazoa > Chordata > Mammalia > Carnivora > Ursidae > Ailuropoda > Ailuropoda melanoleuca. The sequence goes on from NC_048233.1 coordinate 20,774,241, forward strand.
GTGTTTTTATTTGCAGGTAGTTTGTCAGACTTTGAATTTGATAGGGATAGTATACCCTTTTAACTGGGATAGGCAAACACTGTAAATGTGTCCAATGTGCTAGATACTCAAGAAGTGACAGCATAAAAACACAAAATCCTCTTTTGAAATAACTATTTTATTGAAAAATTTTATTGAAAAATTTAAAAATAATGAAGTAGATGGCAGTAGTGAATGTGTGATTTTCTTGACTTTTTAAGGTAATGCAGAGTTCAGAGGCAGTAATAATATTGTGTAGGTTAAGAGTACAAGACTCTGGGGCGCCTGGGTGGCACAGCGGTTAAGCGTCTGCCTTCAGCTCAGGGCGTGATCCCGGCGTTATGGGATCGAAGCCCCATGTCAGGCTCCTCTGCTATGAGCCTGCTTCTTCTTCTCCCTCTCCCCCTGCTTGTGTTCCCTCTCTCGCTGGCTGTCTCTATCTCTGTCGAATAAATAATAAAATCTTAAAAAAAAGAAAAAAAAAAAAGAGTACAAGACTCTGGAGCCAGACTGCCTAGGATGAAGCCTTAATTCTGCCAGTTAACAGTCCTACTGTGTAACCTTGGGCAAAAGTAAAATGGAATAACAAAGAGTAGTATATTTACCTTTTAGAGTTTTTATGAGGGTTAATTGAGTTAGTATATACAAAGTATGTAGAACAGGTGCAAAGAGCACCCTGCCCTAATAGATAACATACAACTAAAGCATTAAAAACAATTAAAATATTAAAAATCTGTTTTATATTCTGTTCCTTTTTGTTTGTATATGATTGTAATTATCATGTTCAGTCCTTTCAGTTCTATTATTTCTGTTCAATCTGTACCTTTTAAATAGATTCTTGAACCATTACACCATCTTGAAAAGAGTGTAAAAGGATTACTTTTGGTAGCTATGTGTAAAGAAGAATACAGTAGTGGAAAAATACAGGCAGCAACCATTCGAATAGGCGAATTCAATAAAGTTAATTTCATTGATAGAGAATCTTTAAGTGGAAAAGTAAAGCTGCAATTTGAGAGACTGTTCAGAAAGAATGAAGAAAACTTGGCTTAAAGTGTGAAGGGAAGAGAAAGCATAAACTAACAGCAATTTTGTAAGCCAGATGGTGCTATTGAGGAATGAGTGGTAGCACTCGATTTTGTTTCATTTTATTTTTATCAAATGAATATAAATATAGTGTAATAAATAGTACAGAAGAGTATAGAATTAAAAAGCCATGATCTCCACTCCCGTTTGCCACTCTTACTACCATACTCCCAGTCTTACTACTAAGACAGTTTCTATAATAGATAATGGCGTATTCTGTGATATGTCATAGATAAATTAGGTTTATCAATAGTAAATCATGTCTGTTGACTTTGATAAGTAAATTTAGCTGATTTGTATTGCATTCACCCTTCAAAGCTTGAAATAAATGTTTTAGTTCTTTAATAAACTGTCTTCATAACTTTAAATAATATACTTAAACCTCTTTTTATTAAACTCTTTGTGCCTTGGAGGTAAATGTAAATAAAACATTTAGAATAGTGCTTAGTAAATGTTAGCTATTAAGTGTACATATTACTTTCCTCCTCCAATTTTGTAATAATAGATTTTTTTACTTTTCTGCCCTGCATTTTAAGTTGCTTAGTTTCATTTTATTCATATTAAGTTCATTAAGTAAAGATTTTCCTTTATTCAAACTTTTGTAATAATTGGCTTGTTTTAATTCAGGAGTCTGTGCAATTGAATGGAAAGAATTTACTAAAAATAGATTTTAGTCTTTAAACTTGAAAGAAGTCATTAATATAAGCAATATATAACCCCCCCCTTTTTTTTAAACTAAAAGGTTCTTAAGTGATATCCCAAGCTCTCAGATTCTTCAGGAAGAAATGACTTGGATGAAGGAGATTCTTTCCAACCTGGGCTCACCTGTTGTGCTTTGCCATAATGACCTATTGTGTAAGAATATAATCTACAATGAGAAACAAGGTAGGTATCTGACCTTAGCAGTAAGTAAAGTTGATTTCTTTGATGTTCTTAATGGTCCTTTGATCTTTGTATCAGTAAATTTAATTCAGATGTAAGGATTAAAAACATTCATGAAGTCTTTTAAAATCTTCTTTTAGGTTATAAAGTCATGGTAACTGTGCTAAATTAGGAATATATATTCTATATATTTGTATAAAAGATGTTTCTTAGAAAGTTTGTGTTTCTTGTTAAGAGTTTTAAATGAAAAATGATAAAATGACTTTGTTTTTAAATTTAACTGTGAAACCTATTTGGTAATTCATGGTTTGAAAATGTACCTGCTTGTAATGGGGGTTATTGAAAAACCAACTGACATTGCACTGCTCTTAATAAATAGAGAATTTTTTCAGTATTGGGAAGGACAGTAGTATTAGAAACAAATTTGTCTCCAGGTTTTCTGTTACCTGTTGATTCTGGTTTGTTAGATATTTTGATGCTAAGGAGAGAGCCACAGATGGAAGAAATGTTATTTGTACTTGCTGAAATTTATATCTATTAAAGTAATAATCAAGAAGCTTTGGTAAATAGTTTTAGCATTTTTTGAGGTATTGATAGTGATACCGTTTGGTGAAATGTTTTCTGTGATTGTTCATATCTTGCTGTATTCAAATTCTGTGTTTCCATATTTAAGAGCCACTGGTTGTATTATATTATTGGATAAAGTGGTTTGAGGTTTGGTTGCTAAAACATAGATGCCCCTTCAATGCTAAATTGAAATTTGAAAATATAATTTTGGTTGAAGGATTAGTATTAATTCAAAAAATCTGAAACTGTGAAACTTGCATTTTAAAGGAAACCAGTTTTGAGAATAGTCTAATTATAGTTGGAAGATTATTTTCAATCAAAATTCTGCTTTTGTGAAGATACTAAAGCAAAACAATTCTGATTAAATGGTCATAATTCTATGAAATTATTATTATGACCGTTCTTAATAGATCTTAAGTTGAGACTCTTCTATGCAAAGGTTGTTAATATTTGTAACTGACTTTAACTTGAAGAAAATCAACCAAAGAGCACTGTCAAGGATGGTAGACTGAAGCACATATTCTTAAAAACATGTTTTGAGTACCTTTTATATTTTGTATTTTAGTGTAGTTTAGAGATTCCATTTTTTAAAAATACATTGAGCTGACATCTTTATTTTGAATGCTGTGAAGTCTTTATGTAGAAACATTTTTTAAAAAAAAACTAAAGGTATACCCTAAACAGTGGAGTACTTGACAGTGTCCTTTATTATTTATTGTCCATTTATTATATGTAATTGTTATGTATATGCTACATTATATACTAGTAACCAAATCTCAATGCCATTTGTGAGACAAAAGTATTAGTTATACATTAAAGTGATGTATTAGCTTTTAAGTTCAGTGCAGGACCAAATAACACATTTTATATAATGGAATTTCAAGTGAGAGAGACTTCATCTTACGTTTGAAGTGGACACTCAGCTTTATTTTTAACTGCAAGTTAATCAAAGACAATCTGTTATTTCCTTTGGAATATATTTTAACTTCTCATATTTTTATTTTTTAAGTTTCTTTTGCATATTCATTTCACAGAGTAAACTTGTTTATAAAACTAAAATATAAGGGACCAAAAAAATCAGATTACTTTGTCTTAAGGTATTAAAAAAATGCATTTTTACTTTTAATCAGTTGCCTATCTAAACTGTTGATTAGTGATATGAAAAGTTCTCATATTTTCAAACAAAATCTTTCTGTTTCAGTTTGACTCTAAGATTTCAAGATTGTCATTTGCATATTTTACCAAGAGTTACCTAAATCATATTTTTGTGCTTAATTTTTCTTCCCTACACAGAAGAAGGAATTTCACAGTTCAACAAATGTAACTATTTCGATATGTTTTTTTAGAGTTTTCCTTTCTTCAAGAAGTCTATTGTGTACCATTTGTTTCTTCTGTCTTTGTGGTTATATTTGTGTGTTAGTTATGGATATGTTCTGTTATTTTTCCTTACCAGTGGTTTTATAGTGTCTTTTAGGAAGGCAAGTTTGGACTTTATGGCATCCATTAAAAAAAAAACCAATTGCTGTGTGATTAGTTGATACATAGCATTAAGAAAATACGGTTGGAATGTTCAGGTACAATCTAAAACTCACGAGAGTGTGGCAAGAGCTTTGTTCTGTGTATTATTATCTAACTGTTTCAAATTAGGAGCTAATGGTTTTGAAGTAACTTAACTGTATGACATATTTGCCTTTAGTTATAAGGAGAAGATACCATTCCTTGTCCTTAAAAAATTGTAAACTCTATAAATTTAGTAAATTTAATGAACAAAAAGTTAGACTATAGCATTAGTACATACAGCTGCAATCTCAAGGAGGATAATTAAAATTAGATATAGGGACTGCAAAAGTTCTTTACCTTAACTTGTTAACTTGTCACAGTATCTAAAAGCCAAGGGTGAAGTCTTTTGAGATTAAAATAATTTCTACGTAGAATAAGTGATAAGCCGCATATTATATTCACAGGTGTGTTTAATTTGTTATCACTTGTTCAGTCATTCATGTGATTTGAGTTCAGGACTTCACTATTTTGTACCCACTTGAGTTACAAATATGTAAATTTAATACAATGACAGCCAAGGGATTGGCTTTAATGTCATCAAGCTTAATATCTCTCTGTAGTATGTTTCAGACCCTTCATTTCTCAGAAGTGCAGATTTTACTTAAACTTCATGAATTTATACTGGATCAACTTGTAGTCTCCACATGTAATTTTCAGCCATAATAACTGAGATTTTGTATATTGTCACCAGATTAAACATTTTTAAGTAACTCTTAAAAGCAGATATATTAGTAGAGCTTAGTTACAACTGAGAAGTTGGAAAGAATGTATATGTTGGAACCAGGCACACTTAGGTTCACATCCCTGCTCAGTCACATATAGAAGTAGGTGATACTAGACAAATTTTTTTTTTTTAAGATTTTATTTCTTTATTTGACAGAGAGAGACAGCCAGCGAGAGAGGGAACACAAGCAGGGGGAGTGGGAGAGGAAGAAGCAGGCTCATAGCAGAGGAGCCTGATGTGGGGCTTGATCCCACAACGCCGGAATCACGCCCTGAGCCGAAGGCAGACGCTTAACCGCTGTGCCACCCAGGCGCCCCTAGACAAATTATTTTATCTTTTTTTTTTTTTTAAAGATTTTATCGTTAAGTAATCTCTTACACCTGACATGAGGCTTAAACTTACTACTTCAAGATCTAGAGTCGCATGCTCCCCTAATTGAGCCAGCCAGGCACCTGCATTTTGTCTCTTTATTAAGTGTTTATATTTGATCCTTAACTTTCTGCACCAGAATCACCCAGGGTACTTGGAAAAAATGCAGGTTTCTGGGTCCCATCTAAGACTAACTTAACAAGAATTTCTGTGGATGGGCTTAGGAATCTGCATGTCTAATAGGTTTCTGTACAGTGCTTATACATTTTGATAATCTAGAACTTTTAATTTGCTCTATTTCTAGTTTAGAGGTAATATCTACTTCAGATGGTTGCTGACAAAATTTTAGATTATGTATATAAAGTATATAGCATTGGAGTAGGTACTTAGCAGCTCACAGCTGCTGCTGTTATTAAAGGGGTTGGCAAACTTTTTCTTTAAGGTGTAGATAGTGCATATTTTAGGTTTTGTTACAGTCTCTGTTGCAGCTGTTCAACTCTGTTGTAACACAAAAACAGCCATAGATAATGCATTAGTAAATTCGTGTGACTGTGTTCCACACTATTTATAAAACCACACAGTGGGCTAGATTTGGCCTGAGCATACATAGTTTGCCAACCCCTTTATTATGTTTATAGGATGCATTTTACAAAATGTACTTGATTCTGAAAAAGTGAAGATAGTTACTATAAGCCAGTGGTTGTTTATGTCTTATAACTAGGGGAATTATGGCTCATAGGTATGAGATGACAATTCAGTTTGTCTTTAAGTGCAGCTTACAGATTGTATCTTAACTATAACTTGAGTGAGTAAAGTTTAAAAATGTATATATGTATGTGTGTATGAATATATAAGTACATAGTATACACACACATGTACACAAAGACTGTGAGCACCTGTAGTTTATAGGCTTCTGCACCTGTGAATGTTACAGGAGATGGTAGGCATCACAGGAAGAAATACTGCCTCTACCTGTTCTCACCATGTCAGTTGACAGGACACAGGAATATGGGAGAAGAGTGAGCTTCCTTTCTGAAGGTGATGGTAGCTGTCAAGATTTTTGAAAAGTTAGTGCCAGGAATTAGGTGGTTGGTAAACAGCGACCCATTCCTTGCCTTCAGTGAAATGACATCTTACAAAGGTAAGGAAAGAATACTTAATGATATGATGATAGAATTTATACATAATAAGAGAACCAGAAGCAGCGTTCTTGCTTCCAGAACTGTCAGTCATCTTTTAAATTAACCATTAATTTAAAAAAGAGTTTATATTAAGAACAGATTGTAATGTTGCTTATAGACTGACTGACTGACTTCAATTCTAATATTATAATTTCAACTAACCCTTTAACTGCTGCCATGTTAGAAGTAATTGCTAAAGCTTTTGAATATGTTTTCTCATGTCTTGGTGCTCTGTCTGAATGTTTATTGGTAGCTGTCTCATTTCTCTCCCTCTCCCCATTTCTTCATTAAAAGCTCATATAAAGATCTAATATAGAACTTTAAATTTCAGTAATGTCAATCATTGATTATTTTCCCTGTCAGTGAACTCTACAAGATGCTGATTTACAGCGATTTAAAGAAATACACATGAGTGGAAGAAAAAGGAAGCTTTTTCTGGGAATTATAATGTAAACCAGGTTTTTCTTTAGAGTTTACACACTGTAAATAGAAAATGTGTGAGGCACCATTCTCAGTTACGTGATTGGCTCTATATCTTACCCACTCTAGTTATTATTCATGAAAGATATTGTGGTTTGGTTGTTTCATTGATATTTTAATGACAGGTTTTTTTGTTGTTGGTTCTGTTTTAAAATTTAAGTAAATGCAACTTTATTTTTGTATTTGGTAACCTGTATTTTCCAAGGTGGAGTTTTTATGAAGGATAGTCTTAACCTTGTTTTAACTTGTATTCTGGATTGCTGTTTAGCATCAAATAAAATATCCTTAAATCAGGTTATTAAAAGCCTTAAATGGACTGTAAAAACCTGAACTATTAAGGAAGAGCTGCCTAAAATAGTGACTAGTTTACTGTTCTTTCTTTACTCGTACTTTCATTCCCGCTGTATGTTCAAGCATATATGTGGATAAGAATGTCAAAAATGCCATACTTTGTTCTTAGTGTTTCATGCTTATTCCTTCTTCCCCACTACCCATTTAAATGTGTGTGTTATCATTGTGTCTCAGCATTCTATGCAAAAACCTCCATTTATAAGCATTTTAATACTTACTGTGTGCTAGAGCTTACTCTGTGGATTGCATGATGCAAGATGAAAGGGACCTATTGTCCTTCCAGGAAGCCATATTCCATGTAGTGGAGGAGTCAGATCATGAAACAGATACTCACATTCAGAGTGATGGGTGCTGTGGTGAAGGGATACACAGGTACTACTGGACGCCAGAGTAGGAATGAAGGGAAAGTATCTCAGCAGAATATTCCTTTTTCTGTATAAGAGAAAAAGCATTTTGCTAACAGTAGTGTAATTGTGGTTATTTTTTCTCTTTGTTCTCTTTCTGCCTTACCTAACACTGCAGAGCAAGTAGAGTGAGTCGAAAAGGTTTTCAAATTCTCATATTTGTTGTTTTGCTTTTTATTTTTATCCCTTTTTCCTTAACAACAAAATAAGGGAATCCAAACAAATATAGCATGTAAATTTTATAGCCTTAGTTAATAAACTAATTTTTGGGGTTTTAAAGTACTTTAAAAATTGGCCGACTGTTTTCAGCTACACTGAGATTTGGACAATTAAACTCAGTGATGTGTGGCTTTCATTTCTGTGAAGATAAACAGGAAATAAAGTAATGAAAAGAAAAATGTAGCTCTTGAAAAATCTGGGTTATGATTTTATTCATTAATCTTATGATTTGCCCGTTATGTGCAGTGTGCTAATTATATGAAGATAAATAATATATAGTCTTAGCCCTTAAAGCAGTGCTTCTTTACTTTTTTAGAGGTCAGGGATCCCTTGAGAATCTGGAAAATTGAGAATGCCCTCAGAAAATGAACATACATACAAAATTTTGTAAAAAAATTTTAAGGAGTAGTCTCATTTTTTTCCCACCCTTGAAACCTCAATTAAAAGTTCATGTCTTAACAAGATAGTTGTGCCATATGAGCTATTAATTATTAATAGTGATGTGGATGTTCCTCTAAACAATTGGAAATTTTAGAAATCAGAAGTTACATTTGTACAAGAAAAAAGTTGAGTGTATTTTCTGTTAGTAGGAAAGCATTTTCCAGTAATTTGATTTTTCTGGCACCCAAAATAAGTGAAGTAGGCCTCTTTAATTTTATTTTGTTGCAGAAGATTAAATTTAAGGTTGAGTTCCACTTTGTTTGCAATAGTTTGAAAAAAGAATAGTTAATGCAGATTTTTTTTTAAAAATTTTTTTCCTTTTAAGCTTTGTGTCTTGTAAAATGTGAGTTTGCCAAATTTTCTTCATCTGCTACAGATTAGGTATGCCATTGTTGCTGCCATGTGGCGGCGCACCCCGTGCTTCTTAAACGCACTGACTGGAGGTTTATCGCATCACTTGTTCACATGCACGGAGCCTGGTAACAGCCTCATCTGTATCTTGTTAGCTTCATTTTCTTATTTTTTAAATTTCATTATTTATAAACTCAACATTGCATTTAAAAATAAAGGCTAGTTTTAATGAATTAATGCTACTACAAAAAGTCATTGCTAAAATTTTCATACTGAAACAGATTTTAACTTTTGTTAAAATGATCTATGCTTTATTTAAATTGTATTTACAAGCAGGCATTTTTACCTGCCATTTTAACTGTATTTGCCAAATTCTAAATATAATTTGAAAATTGAAATTGAAGCTTTTGTTTATGTGGCAAAAGTAAGCTTCAGGACTGGGCTGTGTATTTTTATTGGCATGTAACAGTTAATATGAGCTCTACAAGAATTGGTGTTTAAAGAGTTAAAGCAGTCAACAGCTGCAATTTAAAAAACTGTGTATTAAAACTGTTTGGTTGGCTCAGTTGTACAACCTGTTGAATCTTCTTGAATCCTGATTTCATAAGGCCGGCTGGATAGGTATATCCCAAATCATTGTGTTTACTAGTCTCTTATCTATTGACAGTTTTGTTTAGAGAATTCATCTTAATCTTTTCAAACTGTCGTTTTTTTCCTCCTAAAAGTATTGTTTATTGTAAATAATTTAAAATTCAAGGAAAAAAGGTCACTTGTCTATCACCTGTAACGAAACCAATTGAAACATATCGTTTTGGTTCGTTTCCATTCATCCCTTTCCCCATGCATTATATGTTCTTTTCTCTCTCTCCAGGCATAATCTTTTAATAATTTGGATCACTGTGTTTACTATTTTGTATCTTTTTTTCATATAACATTTGTAATTCTCCTGGTCATCAAATAATTTTTGAAAATGAAGATTTTTTTTTTTCATGGCTGCAGAGTATTTTATCATGATGGTGGTCTTCACCCTCTTATTCCCAGTGGTACCTAGAACAAACTCTAAAACATGTTCTCACTTCCCATTCTGCAATTTAGTAAAGTGATTTGGTTAACTTTAAGACTTTCTGTGGGATAGTTTTTTGAATTCAACACTATAGTATTTGTGGTGGTTCAATTGCAGTAATTTATTGTAGTCACCAACATTTTAAACCTTATTTTTGTCAGTTTGCATGTAGATTTTGATAACTGGGTTTTGGTACTCTGGAGATGCTCACTTAATTTACTCTAGACTTGACTATTTATACAAAGTTAGAATTATATATTAAATGTAGTTACATTAAAAAATTTTTTGCTTTTATGTGAAATATTCCATTTGCCATGATATTTTTGTGTCACACGATTTTCTTTTTCTGAGTTTGGATATGATCAACATATACCCCTAAATTAAACATATATATCTGTATCAAGATATTATAGTTCAAAAGCTCTTTTATTTAGGAAATGCCAGTGTGTGTAGACCAGGAGTTTGTTTTGTTACTTCAGTTTGATGTTTAAAATACAGTGTAACTAGGCATTTGCTATGCATTTTCTCAATATAAGCTGCTTAGAAACTGTTCTTTATAGCCATCTCTGTTTGTGTATCCATTTTAACTGTATGGCCCCGTAGGCCTTTGACTTTGTGATGCCTGGTGTTGACAGTGACCCATTTTTATTTTTATTTTTTTAACGTCTCTAACTTTCTCTGTTTTTTAAACTTTTTCTCTTATCTCTCTTTTAAAAAGACCTATATCTTTGTTGAGACAAACCCTCTATAATACTTAGTACTCAAAAATGAATGTTCCTGAGCCAGGAGTATGTCCCTTGGGCAGGTGGAACAGGATTGTCTTTGGAGAAATGTAATGAAAATGCATATGTATTTAGCATTAACTTAGAATAGGAATCTAGCTTATGTAAAAATTTCTCAAATTAAAAAAAAAAGTTTACAGTAAACAACTATACCTTTGTTCTTTTTAAAAGATTAAACAACCACTTTATTGCTGCTCAGGTATGCTACTGGAGATCTTATTTACTTGGCAATGCAGGAAAATATGAGTTTATAGCAACTAGTTTCTTAAATTAGGGATATTTTAAGTTGATCAAGTATGATAGCATAACTGTAGGATTCACAGAATTCAAGTCTCTTAAAGTTTATATTTGATTTGTATATGTCAAGTAGCTTGTCAGTTTACTTTTGGAGATCATACTTTGTTAAAATTGTACAGGTCATTAACAAGTTCCAAAGATTAACTATTCATTTCTAATTAAACTTGAATTTTTAAGTGACTGATGCCCCCTTGTGGTGAAATAGATATTTTGCTTTTGTTTGAATTTGGAGAATGATTGTTCTGACTTTTCTTTAATATAGTGGACATTAATGTTCACAAAAAAGCTGTTGACAATATATAATTTGAATTTTGTAAAGCTCATTGCCATAAAATTCACAGCCTTACCCTGTATTGTCTCAGAAGTGCATGTAACCAAGCACATACAATGAGACAAAATTTTGGAAGCTATTTAATTACAAATAGCATAGGGATTTTCTGATCTTATATATGATTTCTTATGTCTTTGTTTTTGTGTCTCACATAGGTGATGTACAGTTCATTGATTATGAATACTCTGGATACAACTACCTGGCATATGATATAGGAAATCATTTCAATGAATTTGCAGGTAAAATCCAGGGCTTAACTAATGTAGCAACATATTGGAATGATACTTTTAGAATTGTTTTTTGGTTTGTAGTTTTTCTTTAGAGAAGTTCACCTGGGAGTAGGAACAACGTTTTATAACCCTTTTCTCACCTCATTCTTTGTTTTTCTTTATTACTGGAGGAAGAAGAGATGACCCTTTCCTTAATTCCTTAAGGGAAATAAGAAAAGAAATAATACTTGTGGCTTAGAGTAAGACCTGACCTTAGTACAAGGTGCTTCATAAATCTCATCTCATTTTTTCTTCCACAATGATCCTGTTAGGTTATTCCCAGTTTACAAACGGAGAAAGTAACTTACCAAGATCACAGTAAAATACAGAGACCTAAGATTTAAAAAATTTTTTAAATCGTTTAAGAGCCTTTGTTATTTCCATTGTATATTTGAGCTTTAGGAATAAGAAGCTCAATAATTGTTTTTTTTTGTCTTTGGCTGTGAATAATTGAAAAACTTTCCATTTTACCCCTGAAAATTAATCTTTTATCACTGTCAAGTATAAAAGTTTTAGGTTTATGTTAAAAGGAATTAGTTTAAAATACATTTTATGACTATTTAGAAACACGAAATGTTCTAAAACTAAAGATTAGGAAATTCCCCTGGATGGTTTATACTTAGTAGGAACTTTTCATTGCTGAATTTATACTTGTATACGTTCATGCATTTCTGTATTTTACTATACTTTAGGTTATCAGACTGGGAAAAAGTTGGAGGGGGTTTTAATTTACATGTTTTCAGTTACTTCCGTACACCAGACTTTTCATATACATGCTATATACCCACACATGTGCTTTACATATTTTCACGTATCTCTAGGGAGGGAAAACAGCTGTGCATATAATGAGATATCACCATATCATTGTTAGTATAATGGGTAGTCATTGCTGTGGATATGAAAGCGGAAGCTCCAGTGATCCTTGTAATGATTTTCTGAAGAAAAAAGTTGACCTAAAACTTGCAAGTTAGGTAGAATTTGAGATGTGCAGATAGAACAGAAAGGAAAACACTGCAGGAAAGAGGAAACACTCAAGGTGAGTGTACCTGCTTATAGGATATAAAACTCATGAAGGAGAATTTAGGGGTTGGGTTATAAGACCAGGGAAGTAAAGGTTGGATCATCGTAGGAAGAACATTGAGTGCTAGGCAAAATAGTATGAACTTTATCTTTTAGGTTAGCGTTTTTCAAGTGCACGTCTTAAAACCAAATTTGCAGGGTAATTATTTTAAAGCAAGGAATGGAAAAGAAAAGAAGTAGAAAATATCAGAGTTGGAAGCTATAGTTAGGGTACATATTGTTTTGTGGAACTTAATACTAGGTGATTGTGTCAAGTTTCAATATAAAATGTATTTCTTACCCCTTGAGTAATGGTCAAAAATGTTTTTAGAGCTGCATTTCTAGGAAATGCTCTAAATATTAGTGTGCATAAGAATGTCCTGAAGTGCTTATTAAAGTGAAGATTTGGGGCTTCTGCTGTGGGTGGTTGAAGATTCACACTTGGAAGAGAAATTGAAGCAATGAGAATTGATTATGATGATGAAATGTATTGTGCTTTAGAATTCAAGTTGGAATACATTATGATTTTTTGGTTTATTATTTTAATAAATGCTGTAAACATCTAGTTATTTTAGGATTTCTTTAGAGATTATTAAGTATATAGAAGATAATGTGTTTTAAAAATCTTTAGTGTACTTTTTTTGCATTTCAGGTGTGAGTGATGTAGACTATAGTCTCTATCCAGACAGGCAACTGCAGGGCCAGTGGCTGCGTTCTTACCTTGAAGCCTACAAAGAATATAAAGGCTATGGGACTGAAGTTACTGAAAAGGAGGTGGAAATACTCTTCATTCAGGTCAATCAGTTTGCATTGGTAAGTTTAAATATAAACAATGGAAGATTCTTTTTTTTTTTGGTAGGATTCTTAATATAATTTTAAAAAGCTTTTAAATTTTCATCATCTTATAAAACAGTTTCCCATTTTGAGTTTCGTGCATATTTGGTTCAAAATAAGGACAAAACACTATTGTTTACAGTTCCTCTGTTGTAATGCTTTTGAGGACAGAGATTTTGTTTCATTCATTTATATATCCCTAACTTCTAGAATAACGTGCCTACTCACATGGTAAGTGCCCAGTAATTATTTAATGAATAGATTCTGGTTAGAGTTAGGGTTAATTGTGAAGCAGTTCTTCATGTTATATCTGTTCTCTTTCTTTATGTTACAAAAAAACCCATATAATCAAAAACAAATATGTGGGAAATGAGGTTTTCCACAGTACATTTAATCATCACATCTTAAGATGTTAAAAGTAGATTGGAAGAATCAGTAGAATTATGTTTTCATAATGTAACCAGTATTTTGTCTTGATCTTCTTTGATAAGCAGTTACTTCCAGACCCACTTCTCTGTACTCTTATACACATTTTTTTTAAACATTTTATTTATTTATTCGACAGAGATAGAGACAGACAGCCAGCGAGAGAGGGAACACAAGCAGGGGGAGTAGGGGAGGAAGAAGCAGGCTCATAGCGGAGGAGCCTCATATGGGGCTTGATCCCATAACGCCGGGATCACGCCCTGAGCCGAAGACAGACGCTTAACAGCTGTGCCACCCAGGCGCCCCTAAACGCATTTATTTTTTAAAAAATAGTTCATTTAAATTACCTTTTGAAAATGATGTGATGAATTAGAATGAGCTTTCAGCTAAGGTGTTACACAATTAAATTGAATACTAGGTTGAAGTTTTTTTAGCTACTTATTTTTAGTTTTAATATAATTTGGTACAGTTGCCATGGGGAGTATTTGCCGTGATGTCTTTATGAATAGACCCTGTTGATGGCTTATGGGTGTCTTAAGAGCAGCATTTTCCCAGAACCATGCAGAATACATCTCAAGTAAGAGGGTGTGCTGAAACTTGACCCATCTTCTGTTCTGGTATCTATTTTCAGTAGAATTGTTCACTAAATTAATGGCATGCTCTCCAGCTGGTCCTAGAATGCCTGCTGTTTCTATATATTCTGTTTAAGCATGACCTTAAAGTAGGGAATGTAGGGCTCCCTTTCTCACGAGGCCTCTTAATGAACTTTACGATCACCCTAATACTTCTTTTTAGCAAATTTCTCTATTAACATGAGGAATATGATTATTGCTATAATTTATATTTTTTTTAAAGATTTTTTATTTATTTATTTGAGAGAGATAGAGACAGCCAGCGAGAGAGGGAACACAGCAGAGGGAGTGGGAGAGGAAGAAGCAGGCTCATAGGGGAGGAGCCTGATGTGGGGCTCGATCCCATAACGCCGGGATCACGCCCTGAGCCGAAGGCAGACGCTTAACCGCTGTGCCACCCAGGCGCCCCTGCTATAATTTATATTTCTTTTTTTTTTTAAAGATTTTATTTATTTATTTGACAGAGATAGAGACAGCCAGTGAGAGAGGGAACACAAGCAGGGGGAGTGGGAGAGGAAGAAGCAGGCTCATAGCAGAGGAGCCTGACGTGGGGCTATCCCACAACACATGGATCACGCCCTGAGCCGAAGGCAGACGCTTAACCGCTGTGCCACCCAGGCGCCCCTATAATTTATATTTCTTATGCACTCATTAACATAAATTATTCCTAATGCATTGAGTTTATTAATTTCCATAGAAAGTCCACATACTACAAATTCTTAGTCAAACAGAACCACTGTTTACTATTAGAGAGCTAACTTAGATTCCCTTGTAAACTTTTGATGATAAAAATTTAACACCTTTGGATACTGTGGTTGTATTATATATACATGGTATTGAACAATAATTACTTCTGGTTTGATTATCAAGTTGTTTATAAATATCCATTAGTCAGATGTCTAGTAATTATTACATTGGGTCATGTAGATTGGAGGCTTAAAAGAAGAATAAAACAGTGCATTCCTTCAAAGTACTTAAACTTGGAAGGGCAAATGATATATACAAAATACTTCTTTTTGGGTAACATTTAACACCCATCCCTATTTAAAATTCTTAGCAAATTAGAATTAGAGGGAAACTTACTTAACCTGAATAAAAACATTATTTAACCTGACTTTTAAAAAAAGAATATTTGAAATGTACAGCAGACATATTCATGGAATGTCACATGTTCTGTTGAAGGTCTTACAGAAAAAGAATTAGAGGATGGTTGTGAGGTATAAAACTTCAGTACCTTTTTAATATTTCTGCTGATTTAGCATGTCTTCAATTTATATAACCTATAGTTTTCATATAATCATTACCCAGTAAGTTTATGCTCTAAGATTGTCATATCAGTTTCCAGTTTTTCCTCATTAAGAAAACATTGAGAACTAGTTATAAAGCCAAGTTTGGTTTGAATTCCTCTTCTTATTTAATTGTATTGGAATTCTCATCAGGGCCTCTTATGCTATCTTCAGAATAGAAAGAATGTAGCAGAATTTAGATGAATGCTCATATTTGGCATCACCAGCCCCTCTTACTGAGATTATTAATCCTCCTGAGATTTGATGTATCTGCCTTTGTTCTTCAAGATTGTTTTTGCAGGTTTTTTGTTTTTGTTTTTGTTTTTTTAGCTAGCCAGTTTATGTAATTCTCTTACCAACTCTTAATTTCATCCCACAATCGTTTGGTAAATGTCTGTCACAGTCTCAAGTATTTGAATGAGTAAATAATTGGGAAGTAGGGGGAAATAAAAGCAAACCCTCAATCTTTTTTTATCACTTTCATGCACTCCTCAGAGCACTGCAGTCTTGTCTTCTCCCCTATTTAAAAAAAAAAAAAAGTTCATGTCAGGGTTACCAATAATGACATAATTACTAAGTCCAGTTTAAACCTTGTCGTTTTTTTTTTTTTAACTTTGTCTTTATCTTACTTGCTCTGCCCATATCATTTGACAGTATTTACCATTGATTTTTAGAATTTTCTCTTTCATTACCTTTTGTGATAACCATTCTTCCTTTGTTCTCATGTGTATTTTCCTACTCAATTGTCTTCCCTGACTCTTCCTTTTCTTCCTCTTCTCCCAATCCTCTTACAATACTGGGTGTTCCCTAGTGTCCTGAATTTGGGCTCTCCCCTCTCCTTTCACTCTATATACTTTCATTGGGTGATCTAATTCCATGACTTTTTTTTTTTTAGATTTTTTTTTTTTATTCATTTGAGAGCGAGTGAGGGCAGGAGCGGGGGGAGGGTCATTGGGAGACGGAGAAGCAGACTCCCCACTGAGCAGGGAGCAACTTGGGGCTCCATCCCATGACCCTGAGATCATGACCTGAGCCAAGTGGGATGCCCAACCGCCTGATCCATCCAGGTGCCCTGGAAAATGGCTGGTTAAATGTTTATTGCTGAGGGCGTGAGCAGACTTGTAAATATTAAAAGACTTAACGTGTTACTGTTTACTGTAACTAATATTAAGATGGTAAACAAAAGTAGGTATTTGCACTATAAAATCAAATAGAGTATACATACGGGTTTTTAAAGCTGTTAAGAGTTTTTTTTTTTTTTCTCAAGATTTTATTCATTTATTTCACAGAGATAGAGACAGCCAGTGAGAGAGGGAACACAAGCAGGAGAATGGGAGAGGAAGAAGCAGGCTTCCAGAGGAGGAGACTGATGTGGGGCTCGATCCCAGAATGCCAGGATCACGCCCTGAGCCGAAGGCAGACTCTTAACGAGTGAGCCACCCAGGCGCCCCAGCTGTTAAGAGTTTTTAGACACATTGTTTTCAAGTGATTATTTCTAAGTGACATCTTATTTGGATTTTTTCTAAATGAAATCTTAAGAGTTTTTAGGGGTTTTTTCAGAAAGGATACATTTTAGTTATTTGTTCATCATATAAAGCCTTGATTTTTTTCTTCGCAAGAGTAGCCTAGAAATTAAAATGCCCTTTGATAGACTTACATATCTATAATTTCCAAATCTGAAAGAAATAGGTAAATCACATACAATATGTGTGTGATTTTATTTGGACTTAAATATTCTCTTTGCCATTTTGGGGAATTTCCTTTTCATCCATTTAAGAGTCTAATGTTACATATAAAATTTTCACTTTTCACCCTATAAAAGGCGTTACCTTCCAAAATGAGATTTTTGTGAAGTTTTATGTATAATCCTTCTCTAGTGTAGAATCATTTATTTATATGAATGAATGCTGCTTGTGATGGTGGGAAGAGCTGGTGTTATTTTTAGGTGTAGAATTTCCCACTTTCAGTCTTTTCTACTTACAGAACCAGCCTAATAGGAAGAGATTACAGTAGCATCCACAGATGATTTTTATATCATTTAAAATATGCCTAGGTGATTTAGACTAGTGGATCTCAAACTTTTTGGTCTCAGGATTCCCCTTTACTCTTCAAGATTTTTTTAAAGACCTCTATGAGCTTTTGTTTATTTATGTTAATTATCAAGATTTATCATACATTCAAAATATTAAGTAAATATTTTTAAAATAAAAAACTTGTAGGGGTGCCTGGGTGGCACAGTCTGTTAAGCATTTGACTGTTGGTTTTGGCTCAGGTGGCGATGTTAGGGTTGTGGGATTGAGCTCTGCATTGGGCTCTATGCTCAGCGTGGAGTCTACTTGAGATTCTCTCTCCCTTTACCCTTCCCGGTCGTCCCCCCCCCAAATAAATAAATACTTAAGAAAAAAAAAAAACTTGTTAACATAAACAGCATTTTCAATGAAAAATAACTATTTTCCCAAACAAAAAATAATTAAAAGAATGGCATTATTTATACTTTGGCAAATCTCTGTAATGTCTGGCTTAATAAAAGCTAGATTCTTATATCTACTCTTGCATTTCATCTGTTGCAATATACTGGTTTGGTTAAAGTATATGAAGTTCTGTTTCATACACATGTTGTTAGAAGAGATGAATATTTTGCCTTTTCAGATAATTGTGGATATTCTTCTTGATACTTCACCAAAACTTAGCAAATGATCATTTCTTAGAGGTTAGTTGTAATGTACGGTCTGAAAACATCAGTTAACTTTCTGTACTCCAGTATGTTATAATCCATTGGTTTACCTTGCACTTTGAATGGCTTTTTTTGCCGTGCATGATTTTTAAATTTTAACATTAGTAAGTGTTATTTGGAAAATACTGACTTGAGTTGTAGAGATCTTACAAATGTTGATACATCTCCTTATATGATATGAAAACATCATATCCGTTGATATCACAATCAGTATCGTCAGAAAAAGTTTTAAGTACTGTATGGAGAAGTTGTTAAACTCACAGAGTCAAATACAGATTTTCCAAAGTTCTAATTTTAGGTTGAATACATGAAAAGTTTCATTGGCAACAACAACTGTTAATTTGTTTCGTTGAAATGACAAGTCCTCTTTTTTTAATCTGAGAAATATCTGCCAAATGCCCAAGTCTAATAACTAGTTCGAATATCAGTTATTCTTTCAAGTAAAAATGATATTCCATTAAAGATGTGCAAGTTCAGCTCACAACTCAGTCATAAATGTTTTTTCCTTGAAAGAGTCTTCCTTCTTTGGGTAGAAATACAGTAAAATTAATAGTTTCAGTGGCTTCATAAAGGACATTTTTAGTGAGACTGGCCTCTTACTGTGTGTAGTGATGATGTGTATGTGTATGAATGTTTGGTGCCACTGCCTTGACATTAGTGTTATTTAGTTATTATTAGTTATTCGGTACCAGTAGCTTCACCCACCATTGCTTTTAAACCATCAGTGCATATGTTAAGCGAGTCAAAAAGGTTAGTAACACATTAACAATAATATAAAAAATAGTTTTGGGCCTCAGGAATCTCCCATGGTTGAGAACTACTGTTTAATACTTTAAAAAGAAGGAAGGCACATCTCATCTCATAATTCACTTCTCAATACCTGAGACTTCCTCAGGTAGAAGGAATACCATTTTTGAGAATTTTTATTATTTTTATCGTTCTTATTTTATGTAATGATATTAATTAGCATTTTATTGACTGTTTGTTAAGTACCAGATGTAGAGACTAGGCTCCAATGTGCTTTTTCCACACCACCAAGTAGTTCTCCAGTTCTCAGCTTTGACTGTGTGTCCTGTAATTCTGTAGACAAATGTCAGATCCCACAGATTAAGGGTTCAGTCTCACAAGACTGCACCCAACTATCCTCCTTTGTAGATGTCAATCTCAAATCACAGTTGTTCCTTGTCCTTCTTACCCACTGGCTGTAAATCGGAGGGTTCCAAAACTTCCTCCATGGGTCCAGTTAATTTGCTAGAGTGGTTCATAGAACTCAGAGAAGCATTTATTTATGTTTATCGGTTTATCATAAAGGATACAGAAGAAGAGTCAGATGAAGAGGTACATAGGGCGATGTTCAGAAGGGCTCTGAGCACAGGAACTTCTCTTCTCCAAGAGCTTAGGGTGTAACCACTGTTCAGCTTATGGATGTGTTCTGGTTCACTGGGCCTGGAAGCTCCCTGAACCCCTTCCTTTTGGGTTATATGGAGACTTCATTACGTAGGCAAGATTGATTAAAACATCTGCCATTGAAAACTGAACTCAGTCTCACTCACTTCTCCCCTCCCTGGAGGTGGTGAGATGGTGGGGCTGGAAGATCCATCCCTCTAATCACATGGTTGGTTCCCCTGGCAACCAATCTTCCTCTAGAGGGGGTTTCCAAAAGTCTTACCTCATTAATATAAACTCAGGTGTGATTGAAAGGGGCTTGTTACGAATAACAAGATAACTTTTCACTTTTACTGCTCTGGAACTGTTTCAGAAACTTAGGATACAAGATCAAATATCATAACAAAAAGATGTTCTCATTGCTCTAAATGCTTATGAAATTCTAAGGATTTGGGGAACTATGAGCCAGAAACAGTGAATGAAGACCAAATATGTAATTCTTATTAACTGTATTTTACAGATGGGGAAACAAAGGTACAGATGGGTTAATTAAATTGCTCAAAGCCATACAGCTAGTAATTTTTGCAATTTGACTCCAGAGCTCAGCTTTTTTTTTTTTTCCTTAAGTTAACCATTAGGCTTTATGTGCATGTACTTTAGCTGTTTCCTACATGATTTGTTCTTTTCTATATGTGTATTTGATGGGAAGTTATGTATCCTGATAGTGATTTTTTGAGGAAGTTAAAAACAAAGTGCAAATAGATATTTGTATAGCAGCATACTTTAAAGAGATCTTTAGAGGGTAAAAATTTTATATTTTATATATTTTTATGTATTTTATATATGTATAATTTCCATTAATCTTTAAAACAATCCTGTGTGAAATACAGAATGGCTAATAGTGTCTCATCTTTTAAGTGATGATTCAGACATTAAAAATTTGTGACTTACTGAAGGTTGCAAAAGGAGTTAGTGACAGAACGTGGACTTGAACCCCCACAGTTCTCAATTCAAACTAAGAATCCTTTCTCATACACTGTGTTGTTTTACCTACTAAATTGGGTTGTTTGGTTGTTTTAAAACCAAGATCACAGCTGTGGATTAATTTTTTTTCTTAGATACCTTTTGTTGCTACTATAGGAAATTTAGCTGAAATAAAACCCTTATCTTTAAGACTTTTTTTCTAGCTGTAATATTTCTAGTTAGAATAGATTACTTCGTGGGAAGTGAAGTTTTATTTGTTATTATCAGAATCTTAAAATATTTTCACGTTTAACTGGAAATAGTTTGTAAAGCACACACACAAGTAGTTATTTTACAGCTCCTACACATTCATCTGTTTTTCTCTTGAAGTCAGGACCATTTTTCTCTGACATAAGTAAAATCATGTTACTATATGTCCTGGTTGGTTATGCAGAATTGCTGGGCCAATAAAAATTGTTGTCAGATGTTTGTCATGTCTAGAACATTTCTCATCTTTAAATATATTTTTTTGTTTTTGAGATTTAGATTTACCTTTTTAATTTTTTTGTCAAAAAACAAAGTCTTTTGATAATTATGTATTTTGTAGGAAAGCCTGTTAGCCATTATAACCAACATCTATTAGTGCTTATGCTGAACTTTTTCTCCACAAAGCAGTTACAGGAATTGGGCTCTGTGTTTTAAGCAGTTATAATATATTCTAACCTCTTTTGGTATGGACAGAAGTGATCTGTAGCCATCCAGGTAACTGTACACTTCAGTATTACCTGTGTTTTAGATATTTTATATCAAAAAAGCATCAAGACAGTATTCTGCATGGAGTTGATGAAAAAGGGAAACATTAATTATTTGATAATTGTTTTATAGAGAAATGTATTATCATTATTCCTGATTTTTCTTCTCTCCTTTTTAGGCTTCTCATTTCTTTTGGGGATTGTGGGCTTTGATTCAAGCCAAATACTCCACTATTGATTTTGATTTCCTTGGGTAAGTTTAATCGTACTGTATGTATTACATTTGTTTCTACTTTTTTTTTTTTTTGATGCACATGTAAAACTCATAGGGTACACTGTAGTTATTATTTTCAGTCAAATGTTATGAGGGCTGCATACATTTAAATAATTGGTCTGTAAGGAAATCTGGTATAATCTGTTAAATACTATATTAGAAAAGTGTCCAGTAGGTGGTGCAATAAACTAAAAATATGTCCTTTGAAAATCCTAAAACTTAAAAAAAAAATCAGCTTAGAAGGGTGAGTGGAAAATGAAGGGAGGATTAAGTTTTGCATTTTTTATTAATTCTGTTGTTATTCATTTCTCACTAGGTATGCAATTGTTCGTTTTAACCAATACTTTAAAATGAAGCCTGAAGTTACTGCGTTAAAAGTGCCTGAGTAAAGAAGAGATTTGATTATTCTTAAGTAGCTGAACAATGCTTGTGTATCTTTTCTTAAGAAATTTTGAAAAGCCAATATTTGTTAAAATTCTGTTGTTTAATTTGGTTATCTTGCTTTACAAATTATGCCTCTAAACAACCAATCTATTTTTTAAATAGACTGAATGATGTCAAGAAGTATACCTACTGCTATCAGTATGTGGTGGATTAGAAGTTTGTTAAATCTGCAAAAAGGTATAAATATGTCAGTTTAATCCTTTCTTTGATAATTTAATCTATGTTATATGTGAATTATTTATTATAAATTTAACATAATTCTGTGACTGCTTTCATCTGTTTCATCTGTTGGTTGAGTGTAAGCAATGAAAATGTTCCAGAGAAAATTTTTTAAAAAGTTTTACTTTAATACTATTAATTTTAGCAAACAATCTAAGTGTTCAGTGTAACCTTTTTATCTTGATACACTATAAGAAATATGAATTATTCACTCTTGAAATGCCAGATACTGGTATAGATAACTTAGGGTGTTCATAGAAAAATATCTGTGTATGAGGGTAAACTACATTTACTGTCTATGTTTAGTAGTACATCTTTTTGAATTGAATATTGGAAAGTTTTTCTGGGGGGGAATATATCTTAAATTCTCCTTTCCATACATAGTCTGGCAGTATAAATATTAATAGTTACCGTATAATCCTGGAATAGATACGACTTTATGTTACCAAAATCTGCATTAAATAATGTTTTCACGTACTAAATATGGTCATTTAAGTTGCTAGTTTGTTCTTAAAATTTGATAATATCACTTTTTTTTTACCAAAATATTTTGTTTTACTTATTGTGATATTCTGTGTTTTTGTCTGTTTAGCTAGTAGAACAAGTGCTAATTTTTGAAACAAAGATAGAATGGTTGTCATACTTGGGAACAAGAAGATAGCATTTAGATAGATTCCTTTTTACCTTTCCAGATTCATTCCTGAACAGTTAGTTTCATGTTTTAGTTTGGCTCCATGTCTTTAGAATGATAGCAAAAGATTACGTGATATATGTAGGTTCAGATAAGTAAATTAAAAGCAGTTAAAAGAAATAAGGAACATTTAGGACATTGATCTAATACACTTAAAATCTAACAAAATGTGAATTAAACAGAAATATTCATGGTAGGAGGGCTTCTGTTTGTTTCTCTTGATTTTGTTTGTATATTTTTTATCTTGTTTGGGAGTGAGAAGGTGGCAGTTATTATGTGGAAGGAAGTTAGATCTTCGCGGTGAGTAGGCTTCAAGTTTTGAAGACCGCTGCTGTGTGGAGTCGAGCAGTCATGGTTAACTTTACTTAGAAAATTAGTCTGACAAGCTTTGCACTTTGGTCACATAAGTGCCCATGTACAAAGTTGACTTAATAAATCTGCATATTCAGAATATGCAACTACAAATATATCCTCTGAGAAATCTTCTGGGGAGTTTGATGTATTATTCCAAATGACTTATATTCTCAGATAAGTGCTTTAAAATACTTGGATTATCTCAAGATGTTTAAAGCTAATAAAGTAAGTAGAAACACTTAAAGGCCATTTTAAATGGTAAATTCTAGTTACATAAATAGAATCTTAAAAATCTGCTTGTGTCTATAACAGTGTTAGACTAAGATTTGTTTTCTACCTCCCCAGTGTTACAAATGTTCACTTCTGTTTTTATAAACCACATTACTATAGGATCAGTAGAATTTTACCTAATTGACTAAATGGAATGGAACCAATTAAACAATAGCTTTTTACATAATGTTAGAGTGAGCTTGAAGAATTGTTTTTAGTGGAATTTTCATCTGTGGTTGGAAAATTTTCTTAGGACAATGAATATTTTTTTTTTTTTTCTTTCTGACTTCTTAAAGTGCAACAGTATATATCTTGGAGAACTATGGGAGGAGAGAAGATCAGTTTTCTACCTTACTCCATATTCTTCCAACTATTTTGAGTAGAGATTCACTGAGCCTTTGCTGGTAGACTGTGATTAGCTGCTAGCTGTGATACTCTTGTGTTTCAGACAGATTGGTATAGAACTGAGCGTAAAGGGGAGTAGAGGCTCTCACTTCAACCCTGGGAGTATGCAGTGAAAGTTGGAAACAAAATGAGACATTTAAGGTATTTCTCTCACTCTGTGGCCAGATTTTGGGTGTCATGATTGCTCCCACATCCTGTACAGGTTTTTGGGACCATGCTGCAGACTAATAAGAGGGTTCAAAATTGCTTCCCTTTTTATTGACCATTAAAAGGATTCTAAAGGAAAAATAGCCCTCTAAAATTTGTCCTGTGGCTTGCTGAGATATCTGTTGCCTATTTATGTTAAGCTAAGGAACTTGAATGCCTTACCTAATAACTCACCTGGTATAGTAAGTTCATTTTGTAAATATGAAAATGGTTGTTAGAGAAGTGGCATTCATGTATACTCATAGTTGTTAGTCAATAGACCATAGTGGCCTGGATGCTTTAACAAGCAAAATTACACGTTTTTTCCTTTTGTTCCTTACCTACTTGTGTGATCTTACCTGACCAGTAATATTTGTTGTTGTTGTTGTTGTTTTCCCTCTTGACTCCATGCTACCACCTAATTTTCTGGATATCAGAGAGATGTGGTGGTACATCATACTGTTCACATGGTCATTTGAGATCAACATGAGCACAAAACTCAACTAGGTCTGCCTGGAATGTATATAAAACAGTGTAAATACAAATTTGTAAATTAGTGTGAATTGTATCTTGCATATGAGATTGTGTATTGTTCTGCATTCTCTTTTGTAGTTTTTTTGCTTTTATTTTGGTAAGGAAATGATTCAGCTCTTTGGTTTTAGACTGGAAATAGCCAAAAGTTCCGGCTGCACAGTGGGATAACAAGAGGAACTGGAAAAATAGGGTTTGTCAGTTTTTGTTAATGTCAGTACTTATTTATTTAGCCTCTCAGTGCCTAATATGACTTTTCTTCATTCTTTAGTTGGCCATTACTTTTTGTGAGATTAGATTCCTATAAGCAGTAAATTAATACACTGCTGGAACTCCTTTTTTTGAGTCATGATTCTAAGCTAAAGCAAATTAAAAATATAATGTGATGATTGCAGACTGAAGTATTATCCTCTCCTATTTTCAAGGTTGTTAACCTTTTTCTACAAAAAAAAAAAAAAACCCTTGAAATTTTACGTATCTCTGTGAATCTAAATCCCATATATGTGTGTGTATATATATATATACATATATATATATATATATATAAAAGATATGATACTAGCTCTTGGTTCAACTTAAGCGTATCTCATTTGGCTTCTCTAAATATAAAGTTGTTCATGAGGGGATTGTAAAAAACAGAAAAGACATAAGTCATGAGTAATCTTTTAATGACTGCTATTTTCATCTTGGTTGAACTACAAATATTTATTTCAGTTTATAAATATGTTACTAAGCTTCCAGATTTAAAGGAAAAAAGTTCCCCCAAGCACTGTCAATGAAAAATTAAAAACCTTCACTTTAAAAATTATATAGATTTTTCTTTTTTGTATTACACAAAGATTTCTGTATCATTTTTTAATTTCTTCATACTAAGAATGAGAATACTAAGTTTGGTTTTTCTGCTTTAAATTGCTTTTAATAAACGTTTATATCCAACATGATATAGACTTAAGCCTCTAATATTAATCAGTCATTCAGTTGATAGACAAAGTTACCAGTGCTTTATGCTAGGAGGAGAGTTTTGTTATTGGCAGCAACTTACACTGCTTTCCTCAAAAGGCAAACAAGTAATTATTATGCACGAAGGAAATGAATTGTAAGTACCTGGTAAAGCAGCTTTGTCTTTGTTTCAGAATTGATTTGCTCTGATTTCTCTTCCTTAGCTCATTAGATTTTAGAATGTCCTTTGACTGGACACTTAGCTACATATTAAGGCAATCTGTTTTGCTTTTTTTTCCTTAAAAAAAAAAAAGACGTTATGTCGAACTACCTTTTTTTCCAGTTACATATCACTTGTGTGATTACAGTGTTATGCCTTGGGTTTGATGTTTTTGGACAGAAAAGCATATCAGTTATTTTAAATGATTTCCCCCCCATCTTTGAAAGGTTAGTCTTTAAATGTGTTGATATAAAAGAAAATGCTTGGGTTTGCATTACTTGAATACTTGAAAACTGACATTAGTAAGGTATCTTACATAATGAATTAGATTTTTCTGAACACAATTTTTACACAATTTTCATTTCTGGATCATAATTTGAAATAGAAGGTTTCAACTCTGAGTGGGAAAAAATGACAGGCTTATAGAAAAATACCCTTTTGTGTTTCAGGCATCCCAAATTCAACTTTTTCGTAGGTTTCTGTCTTAAAGTCTGCTTTCTCTTTTCTTCTGTACTTAATGCACTTACTATGCTGTAGATGTTGTCAAACAGCAGGTTAAAGTAAAATCTGTGTTCATTATGAATCTTTCAGCTTTTCTAGTTATGAAAAATTGCTCTGTAAAATACTCTTAATCCCTAAATACAGGCATATTTTTGTTTACATCTTAGCCATTAATGATATAAATACCATTAATCATTTTAACAAAACACAAGATGTTTATAAAAATTGAAAACATTACATGTTGTATTTCAACTAGTAAGTGAAGGGTAAGAAGAAGCTGGCTGATTTGAATTGTTTCATTAGTTAAATTTCAAAACTCTTTAATAAAGGAATTTTCAGAGATAGGTTGAGACCCGGTAGTATCCATGTAAACCAGCTTTTACGACCTAGAGAAAACCCCAAAAGAGCAGTGGAGGAGATGAGAGGATTTGCTTGCCATGGTTGTGGTGTGCCGCTGCTTCAGTTAGGTAGTGACACCGAAATCTTTATTGTCCAGTGATCTGAAGAAGTTTCCTGTTGTTTGTGTGTGCTAAACTAACTATAAATTGGTGGAATCTGCTAAAAGGAAACTTTTTAACTGTACTGTGTGGAGGAACCTTTTTACAGCTGGGTGGTTTCCGTGATATGAAGTATTTGAATTTTAAAATATACTGTTATCATAAGAAATAAGACATGGCATCATTCCATGTTCTCAAGTGATAATTTTCTTATTAAGTTTCAGAAGAAATAACCAAAATAAATAATTGTCACTGCGTTAGCTGTATGTTGAATTGGAAAATTGTGGCATAAAGCTTAAATTTGTGTTTATCAAATGTGAACCATAGTAGTATAATGCTGCTTTGTATATACTGTAAGTGCTACAAATAGTCTCAGCACTGAAAATGTATTGATACCTCTCAAATGAATGCAAATTTTGATGTAGGTGTTTTGAAATGCCTCAGAAAGTATCTGAGCATCTGAGAACTTGTTAATCTGTTTGGTAATGGAGATACTTCCTGTTTTTCGTTGCATATTTTCATGTTTAAAATTTAATTTTTACATTTTTACTACTGTTAATTTAAGTGTAAAATTTGTTCTGTGGATAAAAATGGGGTTGCCAGTGAAGAAAATTAAAAACAGCCTCATTCATGTAATTGCTTAAGTAAAAATACATTTTTGCTGTATGTTCCATAAACTTTTAATAAAGTTGTTTGTATTTCTGTTTGAATATAAGTGATGTTTAGGCTTTATTTCTGTTCAATAAGGCCTTTTACCATTGATTAAATGAAGGAATGTATCTTTTGAAGAGTTTTATATTCTGTAAATAAAAATTCGTTGTAACAATAAAGTTGGGTTCTAACTGCAGTGTACCATAAATCTTGTTATTTCAACTTATTTTGGCGGTTTTTCTTTTTTGAGGGGGGCAGAAAACAAGACTTCAGAGTTAGTGTGTAACTGTATTTGAAGTGATGATTTAAATTTCTAATTCTCTAGTTTTATATGGTGTTAAAAAGTTTTGAATAAAGTTTGCTTTTAGAAACTTAGTTGAGATAAGAGAGTGGAATATTGTATAACTCAGTAAACAAATTCTATTTACTTAATTTAAAAATTCTTTATTCTTCTAACCATTATACTTTGTATCTTCACTGTGATTAGGGCCAGAAACAGATAAATAAAGACACTCTCTGGGACTTAGCATTTTAGTCTAGGCAGGGAGTATAAATTCAATTAGTATTTATTAAGCTTTAATTATCAGGTAATGTGATAGAGGTGGAGATACAAAGATATGATCTCCACCGTCAGATAATCTTGAAGATCAGTTCTCCATAACAAAAATACTTGTGTGTGTGTGTGTGTGTGTGTGTGTGTGTGTGTGTGTGTGTGTGTGATAAAATGTTTTCCAATTTGGGTTTATCTAGTGTTTTCTAAATAAATTTCCATTAGAATGAGGTTATGTATTGCCAGCCAAATTTTGGTCACTTGGTCAAAGTATTGTTCTGTGTCTTCACCTTGTAGTGTTTATTTTTCCCCTTGTGGGGAAATAAGCAATCTGTGGAGAGAAACTTTAAGATTATGTATCTTGCTTGTTGTCAAACATCCCATTTGCCTCCCTTGACTTTTAGCAACACTTGATATTTGTCTAAACCAATCTTTATTATGATGGCTGCAAAATACTCATTTTTCAGTTCTGTTATGTGATACACATGTATCAGCATTTTATTGTAAGGAATCCTCTGTGTGTGTGTGTGTGTGTGTGTGTGTGTATCATCTACCATTCCTGTGACAGTATTTTAAGTATAGACTCTTAGGTTTTTATTTTATTTCGTGGATTATAATCCGTTACTGTATTTATTTACATTGACGTTAAAATGTCTGGATTTGGCTTGGGGGAGCCCTGTCAGATCTGGCTGTACCAGATGTACCAGAACATGTTTTGAGCACTTTCTTTCTTTATAGTAAAATAAGATGTTTTAGACTAATTTTGGAACCTTCCAGAGCCTTGCAATCAGCCATTTTTCCAAGGAACTGTTTTTTTTTTTTTTTAATGGTACTTAGAAACTTAAATCTGAGAACTAAGTATGCTCATTAGTTCTGGGATATCACATCCAAGGCCCTTTTAGCTGGCAGAGCAAGGAAACACATTTATATGTAAGTAATGTATTTTAGAAATGTTGAGTACATACTGACACTTCAGTTTTTAATCCAACTTCAGAGTTCTCCCTTGCCTCTCCCATTTGGTATTTGTTTCTCCCTTTTCTTTACTCTGATAATATATTTTGTTAAGAACTCTATAGAATTAATGTGCCCTTTTCATTCATTGTATTACATGAAGTATGAAATGGTAATATATGTTTTACTAGTGATTGTAACCTTGGTCATTTGATTAAAGTGGTATCTGCCAAGTTTCTCCCCATTTTTTTTCTTTTTTTTTTTTACGATTTTATTTATTAGCGTGCACTTGCGAGCTTGAGCACAAGGGTGGGGAGGGGAAGAGGGGGGAGAGGGAGAGGGAGAACCAGACTCTTGGCTGAGTAGGGAGCCAGGTGGGGGCTCATCTCAGGCCGCAGGGATCATGACCCGAGCCAAAGGCAGACGCTTAACCGACTGAGCCACCCAGGTGCCCCTCTCATTTTCTACTTTTAATGAATAAGCATCTTGTGGGAGGGAGGAGATACTCTGAAACTATGTGATTTTTGTGCTATTTTAGCATCCATCAGCAGTTTTTGCCTGCAGCAGTTATGTTTGACTGTTGCTGATATTCTATTTCTCTCTTTCCTTCTACTTTCTTTCAATTTTAATTCTGAAATTGGAATTTTACTGTAGGGAAGCTCTGTATTTCCTCAGTTTACTTATTTATTCAACCAAATCAGAACACAAGGATATTTAATTCTATAGGCTGTAATCCATTACAATCATTTTGTTGCTCAATTTGTTCCAGTTTGATGATTGAGAGCTCCTTTCAGTTGGCTGCTGTATCCTTTCAGTATGTTCGCATCATTTCTTGAGGACTTCCTTTTCTGGCAACATAAGGCTTTCCAGGCTAGGCTTGTACCTTCCTTGCCTCAACCCTCAATTCAATTATTTCTTCAAGGAGCTCTGACTTTTTTGAGAATGAGATTTAGAAACTTAAGACCTGGGTGCCAGGCGTGCTCATTGTTACTGAGGTGTTACTTCTTCTATATTCTGTCAGTTGACAGTATCAGGAAATTTCATATATATGTGCGTGTGTGTATATATATATATATATATATATATGTCGTACATGTATATATATATCTAAAATAACACACATGCATCTGTATTTCTTTATCCATCTGTTTTTATGACTTTATTTTGAAATCATTTAAGACTTACAGAAAAGTCACAAGAATAGTTCAGTGCACTGCCATATATCCTTATTCAAACTCCCTCAATATTTCACTTCCATTTCTTTATCGTTTTCTCTTTCTTTTTGTCTATTATTTGAGAGCAGCTTGCACATTAAGTCTCATTTACCCCTCAATACTTGTATTCCCTAAGAACACTGTCTTCTCAACTCCATTTTTTCCTGTGTGTGTAGTGTGTTATTTTTTTCTGGCTCTTTTCTTCCTTCCCTTCCTTCTTCCTTTCCTTCCTTCCTTTCCTTCCCTCCCCCTTTTCCTTTCCTTTCCTTTCCTTCCCTCCCCCTTTTCCTTTCCTTTCCTTTCCTTCCCTCCCCCTTTTCCTTTCCTTTCCTTTCCTTTCCTTTCCTTTCCTTTCCTTTCCTTTCCTTTCCTTTCCTTTCCTTTCCTTTCCCTCCTTCCCTCCTTCCCTCCTTCCCTCCCTTCCTCCCTTCCTCCCTGTTTATTTGAGAGAGAATGAGAGCACAAGGGGGGGGGAGTGGCAGGGAGAGGGAGAAGCAGGTTCCTTGTTGAGTGGAGAGCCTACATGAGGCTTGATCCCAGGACCCTGGGATCATGACCTGTGTCAAACAGAGTTAACTGAGACACGCAGGTGCCCCTTTTCTGGCTCTTTTCAAGATTTTTTCTTTTTAGTTGGTTTTCAGCGATTTGATGATGATGTATTTAAATGTGCATCCTTTGTATTATCCTGCTTAGGTTTAGACATTCTTTTTTTCTTTCTTTTTTAAAGATTTTATTTACTTATTTGACAGAGAGAGACAGCCAGTGAGAGAGGGAACACAAGCAGGGGGAGTGGGAGAGGAAGAAGCAGGCTCCTAGCAGAGGAGCCTAATGTGGGGCTTGATCCCAGAACGCAGGGATCACGCCCTGAGCCCAAGGCAGATGCTTGACTGCGCCACCCAGGCGCCCCAGGTTTAGACATTTTTCAGTCTGTAAATTTATCTTTTATCATATTTTGGGGAAATTTCCACCATTTCTTCAGGTATATATTCTGATCCATTCTCTTTTCTCTGTGAGTCTCCAAAAACTGTTTGATACTGTTTGACAGGTCACTAATGTTTTACGCATTTTTCCCCAGCATCTGTTTTCTTTTTTTTTTTTTTTCAGGTTTGGAATATTTCTATTGGTCTGTTTTCATATTTCACTGATATTTTCTCCCATCTAATTTCCAAACTGCTGTTATGCCTATCCGGTGACTTTTTTCATTTTGGTATTATTTTGAGTTCTGGACTCTCCATTTGGTTATTTTTAAAGTTTCCATTTCTTTCCTGCGATTTCCTATTTATCATGGGCGAAGTCCTCTTTATGTCCTAGAGCGTAGGTGTAATAGTGGCTTTAAAATCCTCATCCACTAATTTCAACAACTGAGTCATCTCTGGGACTATCTGTTAATTGGGTGTCTTTGGAGTGTGGCTCATATTTTCTTGTTTCTTTGTATGTCTAGTAGTTTGGATTTGTGTCCTGGACATTGTGATTGATATGGTGTAAAGACTCTTGATTCTATTATGATCCTCTGAGAAGTAATGATTTTCTTTGTTTTAGTAGGCAGTATAACTTGACTGTACCCAAGCCTCAAACTCTGGTTCCTCTTTGGTAAAAGGCAGCTAAAATTTTCAGGGTTTTTTTTGTTTTGTTTTGTTTTTTTAGCTTTAGCTCGGCTGCTTGGACTATGCCCCACACGTGCGTATTTCAGAAATCAGTCAGAAATTTGGGCAGAGTGGATGTATGCAGATATTAGTGCCATCTCCCTCTGGGTCTTTTTGAAATTTCTTTTCATACTTTCCAACTGTTGAGGTTGTTTGGAACTCTGTCCTCTTGTTCCTCAAGTTAAAACTGCAGGTTTTTGGAGTTTTAGTGACACCACAACCTCTGACTTACGGCTTGTCCTCAGGCATAATGTTAGTAAAATGGGAAACTCTGTCTCATTCTCTTTTACCTAAGTGTAAATTCTGCTCTAGTTTCTTTTTGCCATTGGTTGCTCTCTAGTGCTTTTAGGTAGTTTTATCTATTATATCTAAAGTTTATGATTATCTATGGGTAACCTTGTCCAACAGGAGTTATTCCTCCATCATTCAATGTAGAATCTTGTTATCTTAGCTTTTTAGTTGGGTATATAATTGATACTTCAAATTGGTATGGGTGTTAAATGTTCTGAAATTTTCTCTAAATACTCCCTTCAGCCAAATACTATATATTCTAACTTGCGGTGTTTTAATTAATATTTTTAAAGAATTGCATAATTTGTTTCTTTTCACCCAAGAGTTGTTTAATAGAAAGTTGTTTTATTTCTAGGTGGAAGGATCTTTTTGATTTTGGGTTTTGTTCGTAATATCTTCATTTATTTCAAGTTTTTGTAATATTTCTACTTGATGAAAATTTTTGATGTTTTGACTTAATATGTGATCAAATTTTGGGAATGTTCATGTATTTTTGAGAAGAAGGTATATTCTCTTGTCAGGGTGTGGTATTACACGCACCAACACAGTCTATCCTCGCTATTCATGGATTCCATATTAATGAATTTGCTTATTTGCTGAAATTTATTTGTAACCCCAAAGTCAGTTCTTGGGGCTCTTTTATGGTCATTTGCAGACATGCACATGGGCAGAGTGATGAAAAATTGGAGTGTCTGACATGCACGTTCACAGTTGCGGTTGAACAGACTGACACTCTGCCTTCTTGTTTCAGCTCTCATACTGTAAACAAAATGTCCTCTTCACCATATATTCAGTGCCATGTACTTCACATTTTTGTGCTGGGGCAGAGGGAGAAGCAGACTCCCTGCTGAACAGGGCTGGATTCCAGGACCTGGAGTCAGATGCCCAACCCACTGAGCCACCCAGGCGCCTCCTCCCTGAGTAAATTTTATGTTCCTTAACATGAGCTCTCTTTATAACATGGTGCTATGTACACAATGGGACCTCACCTGGTTTGTTAAATGAATGAATCAAACTATTAGGAAATATTTCCAATCAAGCAAAAAATAAGACTGTATTTGATCTTGGAGAGAGAGGCCCTGGAAATGACTGGCTGGAGTAACTTCCTGAACTGACAGGATGCCTGAAAAGCGACTTCACTGGGGAAGCTGTACTTAACTATTTCGGAAGTTAGAGATCCATTTTTTTTTTTTTTACCATATACTTCTGCACGATTTGGTTTTAATTTATTTAGTTGAGCCAAAATTTACAGAAGTATGTAGATATTTTGTTAACTGTCACTGATTTCCTAGAGGTGTCCTGAATATAGTATTCTTAGAACCTAGCACGCTAGCAGCTTTTCAAGGCCCACCCAGAGTATATTTTTTAAAAATGTTTGTCTATAACTGAGACAAGCAGTATAAGATTTTTTTCCTTTACATGAGTTCAATTAAAGTCTGTAATTGTTATTCTCATAATACTGTGTAAGTACTTTTATTCACAATAAAACCCAACGCAAGCATCACTGA
The DNA here is from genome assembly GCF_002007445.2 of Ailuropoda melanoleuca. Lineage (NCBI taxonomy): Eukaryota > Metazoa > Chordata > Mammalia > Carnivora > Ursidae > Ailuropoda > Ailuropoda melanoleuca. The sequence goes on from NC_048233.1 coordinate 20,808,024, forward strand.
CTTTATTATTTTAAAGTGGCCATCATTAATAATTCATTATGCAGGGAACAACTTATTCTTTTCTAAAGATTTGGCAGTCGCTTTGGATTATGTCCTCTTTTCCTTACCCAGGATATCACAAAAGAGAAATCAGCCTAAAACTACTCTTTGACATACCAGGTGTTTTTTTTTTTTTTTTACTGCATTATTTTAATTAAACACAAGATAATGAAGCAAACATCCTGCTTTCTACTGCAATTTCACTAGTTGGTTTTCTCAACTATTTATATTGTGAATCTTAATAGTTGAAAATTTATTTAGTCTCTTATAAAAACATGTATTAGTAATTAGTTGATAAAGGATTGCCATTTTAATCTCACTACATTTTAAGAATCTAACTCAAACTGTTCTCTTTTTTCCCAGTTTTGTAACACTTGGAAAGAATTTAAAATTTTATTGTGCTTCTAGCAGTTTTTTTTCACATGGAAGCAGAAGGCTGTGTAGGTGCCTTGTAAAAGGCTGTCTTAGTGACATCCCTAACAAGAACCCAAAGCAATCCTGTTAAAAAAGATTTCTGAGTTCCAGCTTTGAAATATTCTAAAAAGAAAAATAAACAAGAAAATGTAACCGCTTGACCACATTTGCCAGTGAGTTTCCTTCCTTGGTTAGAAGAACACTTTTTTTTTCCTCTTATGTTAGCTAATATTGTGTTGACAACATCAGCTCAAATTATCTTTTGCAATAAAAAAATGAAAGCTAAGGGGGGTTGCTAATAGCACCAGACTTTGTAACGGTTGAGTGGAATTTAGTTTCTGCTTTTCTTTTACCTTGTTAACGCAGAGTATCTCACTGGAGACATCCAGGAACTAGAGGTAAGTGTTGGGTAGTGGAAAGACGCTATTCAGGTGACAGGAACTCCCAATAATGATCATGGTTTTTATGGGCTTTGTTTTCTCATTACAATAACCAAAACACCTTTGAAAAGATGTCATAAAAATTGGGACTCTTTCATATAATTTTGTCACTTTGCCATATCACTTTTTTTCCTTTGTTGCATTCCCTACCTTTTAAATTCCTGTCAGAGGGTACTTGACCTGACAATCCCACTGTATCAGACAGAACACTGGCTACCACAGGAAGGTACCTTTGGAACTCTCAGTCAAGTCTTTGATCTGTGAAATATGTAGGTTCTTTTTTGAATAGGGGCCATTTTTACCTAGTTTTTGGATTGTTATGCACTGAATGTGTTGCCCCAAAATTGATGTGTTGTAGTTCTAACCCCCACTGTGGCTATATTTGGAGATGAGCTTCTAAGGAAATAATTATGAGCTCAGAAGGGTGGAACCCTGATTTGATAGGATTAGTGTCCTTAAGAGACACTAGAGAGCTTGCTCCCTTCCTCTCCAAGTGCGCACGTATTGAGGAAAGGCTACATGAGCACACAGTCTTTACAATCCAGGAAGAGAGTTCTTGGAAACCAATTCAAACGGCACCTTGATTATGGACTTCCAGCCTCTAGACTTGAGAAAATAAGTGTCTATCATTTAGGCCACCCAGTCTATGGTATTTTGTTATGGCAGCCTGAGCCAACTAATGTAGATGGCAGGAACATGGATTATCTTAGAACTTTTCTGTTAAGTATGTAAGGGAAGGGGTGTGTGTGTGTGCGCGCGTTGGAGGTGGGGTTTAAGGGATGGAAGTACGTAAATATTAGCTGTTTTACAGGGTACTTTTTTTCTTGCCTTAACTGAGAATAGCCTTTCTCCTGAGGATACCACTTAGTCACAGTTCCCAGAGCAAAGGCTGTGCATTCTTTCGTTAAACCATGTATCTATGGCTCAGAGCACTGTGGGTATTTTCTTAGCTTCTCACTGCTGTTTCTCTCCAGCAAACGCTTGCACTATGTGAAGTTCATGAAACAAGGTTATATCATACTCATCTTGTCCTATTATTTCTCATTCTTCTGGTTATACCTCCTTACTCATGAAGGGCTTCAGTATCTGAGCCACAGTCCTCTATTTTTCTCACTGCTGCCGTCACCACAGAAAACTTAGCTGTACTGTGAATATCCCTTCCAGTAACTCAAGCTGAAAGCTCTTTGGCTTCTTCAAATTTTAGTGTCCTTCATTTTCATTTCGTATCAATAGCCTATCTGCATGGTCATAGTCGGTGCCTAATTCAACATCTGAAAATGTGCCACAAAAATGTAAAACTTTATTATGCCAATCTTTGGTTACATTTTCCTGTTTATCTAGGTCTTTCTTTTTCTTTCTTTCTTTCTTTCTTTCTTTCTTTCTTTCTTTCTTTCTTTCTTTCTTCCTTTCTCTTTTTCTTTCTTCTCTTCTTTTCTTTTTTCTTTTTTTTGTTACACCTTACCTTTTCTTTTAACTCATTAAAACCTCCAGAACTTGGACCTCTTCCTTTTGTGTCCAAACATCCCTCTTCTGTGGCCTAGACTAGACACTCATGTGTCACCTCAGACCCTCCTGCCAGGCATCCTTAACTATTGACCCCCTCTGTTTTTCTCCCACCACTATCTAACCAATCTTTAGCTTTGGCTATGTCCAACCATGTGTTTTATCCACTCCTACATTTGGGGCTGGCCCTTCATGGTGACACAAATCTGCTAGTTGATGCCTCAACGGTTCCAAAATCTCTAATGTAGCCTGGGCCATTAAGAGCACTTGGCTTCCAAAGCAGAGGGCTCAGAGTTAATTGTATTCATCTGTTAAATCTGTTATTGCTGTTGGTCCGAACAAAATCCTTCTAGTTAGTTCGCTCTTTAATTGTTTAATTCTTTCCTTTTTTATCCATATCCTCTACTCCTATTTCCCTACTCCTCATAAACAACCATTTTTATTGTATACCTTTTTATTTGAATGTAGTTTCATAATATGTATATAGGTTTGTGACCATTTGTTTTTAATTCACACAACTGATGTTATTGATTTCATTCTTGTTCTTTTTCACCAAGTACTATATTTTATTTATTTATTTACTTATTTAGAGAGAGAGAGAGGTGAGCACAAGCAGGGATGGGATGGAGAGAGAGAATCCCAAGCAGACTCCACACTGAGCATGGAGCACAACGTGGGGCTCGATCCCATGACCCCAAGGTCGTGCGTGACCTGAATGGAAATCAAGAGTCGGATGCTCAACTGACTGAGCCACACAGGCGCACCACCAAGTACTATACTTTGAAGATAATTGTGTAGCTATATGAATATGTACCTCTAAGGTACTGTGTCTTTCAGCTGCATAATCCCTCACTGTGCTCATCCAACACATCTCACTTATCCTTTCTCCCAGTGATAGATACTCAGGTGGCTTCCAGCTCTGGCACCACCAACAGTGATATGATAATGAATTTCCTCATTTTATATCAACTAGTGGACACAGGTAATAATTTCACTGGGATATATCCAAGGAGAAGGATTCCTGGGTCACAGAGTATGCATATATTTATTTTAATCAAGAAGAGCCAGAACGCTGTCTGGACTGTTCTAATGTTCCTTTTATCAGTGAATAACATTTCTATTGAATCTATATACCATCATCTACCTCTAAAGAATATGTATATATTGTCAGATATTAAACCTGCCACTATAGATTGCCTAGCTTTATTTTGGTTTGTATTTGCCTGGTATATCTTTTCCGCTTGTTCCTGTTTAACCTTTCTGGGTCTTTTTGCTCTGAATGGCTCTTAAAGGCAACATATTATCATCAAATTCATTCTGAGAGTCTCTTTAATTGGTGAGATAAAACATTTACTTCTAGTGGAATATTAAAACTTAGTTCTATCTCAGTGTTTCATATTATGTATTTATTGTACTTTCTGTCTTTACTCCTTACTTTCTATCGTATGTATAAAATTTACTATGGCTGGGTTAAAAGTTATATATTCTGTTTTTACTCTTAAGATGGTTAACCTTAATTACAAACACGTTCATATATATTCATCCTAACAGGGTAAGTATTTGAACTTACCAATATTTGTATATCTATGGCAGATTTGGAAATGGGCTGCTCAGATCTCCCTTCAAGAAAAAACTTTGTATGAAATGTGATTAGCTGATAGTCTCCAGCTGTTAGCTCCTGTAGGCTCTGCCTCATTTGAACTGACATCACATTCCTTTTAGGGAAGCCTCCAGCCAATGGTACAAAGAGTTAAGGATATCTGCCCTTTGTGGGACTCTTCGAGTGGGGAGTCTTTGCCCTGGAGCTCCCCACTGATCCAGCAGAGACTGTCAGGCCTGACTCATGGTCCAGAATTTTCCCTGACAAATTGTGTTTTTTCCTCTTTCCTTTCACAGGTGCTATTCCCCAATAATAAGCCTTTTATATTTCAAACTCTTGTCTTGGCATTTATTTTCCAGAAAACCCAACCTGCAATAGTTGATGATGAGTTGTCCAAGAAAGCAGCAAAAAGATAGGAGTTTGGAGCTGGTTCACTCACTAGTAGGTGGTATATAGACAGACCCTGGTATTAAGTGCAAACCAATTGATAATGCTTTCACTGGTGATGAAATAGGATGGTGTGCTGGTGGATGGAAATGTACTGGTCCGTGTGATCATTCAGGAGTTTGAAATAACAGGAAGAATGATAAATCTGAAGATAATAGAATTGGATTGTTGTCAGTAAATTACATTGACACCCTGCAGTTGGATAATGAAAAACTGAGATCAATTAACAGAGGATTGCAAACCAAGTAATAGAGCTCGTCTCTTTGATAGCTTACAATGAATTGACTGACTTGGGGGGCATTCTCTTGGGATATACAATTTAATTTCCTAGTAAGGGCTCCAGGGGGTGATGCAAACTTACTGCTAGGATGGTTCCAGGAAGTTGCAAAAGCAGTGGCCCAATGAGTGACATTAAAATGCCTGAATTGCCATAGTAGACATTAGAAAAAGGTACTAAAGGGTTGGGAAGTTGCATATGCTGAAATTGGATATATGAGGCCAGAAGACTCAATAGAGGACTGTGTTTCACAGGGAGGCTTGGAGGACACACCATTCACAAAGGCCATCAGGAATGGGCAGGTAAAAGGGTCACCAGCATCACCAAGAGGTTCAGTTAATGGCCTTCTTCTGGAAGCCAGGGCTGATGGTAGGAGAAGCTATCACAGAACTTGTCTCAGTGATAGCAAGGATGATAGTGCTCCCAAGTTAGAACAGATGATGATGGTTAACTAGGTGGTCAGGATTTTCAAAGCAAACAACAAGCCTGAGGTAGCTGCCAAGGGAACCTAACCAGTTGAAAGTTACGGAGATTATCATCACCATTAGATGTGAGCAAGCAGAGCCCCTGCCATGGGCCCTGTGCTTTGGAGTACCTTAAGTTTCCTCTAGTGCCTAGTCCCAGCTGGGGCTGGGACTGCCATCCAGGCAGGATACTGTAAGACTAGACCAGGTCCCACTGGCTCCAGTTCCCATTTTTCCTCTTTCAGAGCTCTTTGGCCCTCTACCCTACATCTGGGGTCAACCAGATGCCCCAGCAAGCCTGGGGACTCATGCTTCTGGGGTGATCCTGGAGCCCTGTGGCCAGTCGTCAGTTACAGAGGCCTGCTGGATGAATGGATCGCTCCTGCTCATCATGGTTATTTCTCTCATGGGATCATGACAGCAGTATGCTGATAAAAGTTTTAGCAACTGGCTCTCTCACAAAAAAACTCTATAAAGTTTGCCGATTCTGAAGGTTTAAATATTCTCACAATGACAATTTCAGGCTACTACCATGAAGTCATTGAAAGCAGAGCTGGGAAGAGATGTTAACAGTTGGGTCTCATGAGCTAGTACCAGCCACCTCCAGCATATCAACAGATCATTTAAGACTACTACCTAAATAGTTCTGACATGCTGCTTTTGGAGTGACTGGCTCCTGTAGGACCAGAATGAACTTAGGATGCTGGCCTACCAGTGGTCTACTGCTGACTCTTGCAATTGAACCACATGTAGGCCTATGCATTGATCTCACCTATATATGTTTTGACCACAGTACCAGCTCTGTTCTACAGCACCCAAGGGCATTTGGCATGGTTTTAGGCATCCTTTACTCTGCTAGCCTTCCTCCTGCTAGTACCTAGAGTGTTCACTCCACTCCCTCCTTTGGCTCAGGAAGTTCTCTTGCGGTGATTGCACCTATCTCCTTTGAGGGTTTTTAAGACTATTTCCCTGTGATAACAAAGGGTCCTTCTGACTTTTGTCTTCTTTTGCTTCTGATGAACATGGATCACAATTGAGACATGCCAGATGAAAGACAGACAATCCTTTTGCAAATAAGACCATTCCCTCACTCCCATGGGTTCCTCGTCTATCTTCCTGCTGGTGTTAGTATGTGGAAGACAGTGATGTCAAATAAAAAGGGCCATAATATTCTTGGAATGCAATGGTATGGCCTAAAGAGTTCAAGAGAAGACATGGTTGGAAGATACATTATTCTACACTTCTGCTATAAAACCGCAAATGGTAAACTTAACCTTCACACTTTATTGTTCACATTTCTTTTTCATACTCTGGGTAAGACTCATTTTTGCAGTTATCATCAATAGAGCACAGGAATAACTTGTAGAGAGTCAGTGGAAGCCAGTATTCTTGGAAACTACAAAGGATGATGCAAGATCATAAGTAATGATGTAACGAGCATTAAATAAATGGTATAAAGGAACTGCAGGCAGACAAGATTTTATTGTTTCAAAGCACTCTGAAGAGCCATCACATTGTGATTAATAACAGTGTTGCTGCTTTTTTTTTTTTAACAGTAGAAGATCTGAAATTAGCCAATAATGGTGCATTTGAGAATAAAGAATTAAGAGATTCTTTACACAAAGAATCACAAACACAAAGAGATGGTTTCTGGACACTACAAAGAATCTTTACGTGCACTGATTGGGCAGAAAAACAGTATGTGATTACCTCTTCTCTAGCCGTTATGCTAAATCTTCATTGATAAGTCACTACACATGGACCCATGATTTTTGTAATACACTTTAAATCTAGTTTAAATACAGACTGGGCTCTACAAAACATTTGCTCGAGCCCTACACACCTAAGGATTGGCTCTAGTGAAGATGGTTAATAGAAAATAGTATCCCCTGGGGCAAAAAAGATGAGCATACTATATGTAAATATAGAGCATACTATATGTAAATATGTAAATAAGAGCAAAAGTGGATGAGCAGAAGCCTGAGGACAGTTTCGCTAATAAAAATCTCCTGCCCAATTGTTAGGACCAATTTTCAAATTTGCAATCCATTTACAAAAGAATTGGCCTGATCCTCAGGGGGTATGGTAAGTATAACACCATCCTTAAATAAAACTGTAATGACTTGCCAGTCCTTATTTGAAGAGACTACATTGAGATTGTACACTGGAGAAAGAGGATTTGCCTGGAAAATCTGAGGTCTGTTGATCATAGAGTAATAACTGGAAACAGAAGTATCATGATGGTTCCCCCATTAGAGTGGGGACAAATAGAAATCCACTTTAAGGGGAGTTCTTGTCAAAGTCTGGTGGTATTAGATCCATTGGGCTCATAAAACTTCTTAGTGGTAATTTTCCCAGTACCCATTGAAAACTTGGAATTGAGATATATGGAAGTGGAGTACCTTCCATATTGGATCCTTGGCCTATGAGGTGATGTCAGTCATAGTGGGGAAGGCCATGTGGAAACCCTTGGCACTTCCCCTACCCAAGCCAATACAATAATCAAAAATATTATTGCATCCTGAGGAAGATGGTGAAGATTAGTCCCACTCTTAAAGATCTAAAGGATGCAGAAATGGTAGACACTGTCATATCTCTAATTTGCAGTTTGGCTCTTGCAGAAAGTGGACGGCTTTCTAAAGGGCTTGCAGTTTTTGAAGGCCACAGCCTGTTGCAGCCTCCTTTGCCCAGCAAAGTAATAAAGCTGTTGTTCCTCTTTATCCCAAACTCTGTCTTCATGTTATATTTTGGTTCCAAAGCACGGAGGTTGGTTTTTGACAATAGTTCATCTGGGACAAAATATGAGCAGTACCAAAAGATATGAGCAGATTGAGCAGATAACTTATCCCCTATGTCATCATATTTGCACCATTTTCCCTCTTTCAATTCACACCTATGGTCATATGGGAGGTCCCATCTGACCAACAGAAGAAAGGAGAGTGAGCCTCAACTTGGTTTATAGACTGGTTGGCTTGGTATGTAGATGTAAGCTGGATGTGGACAGCAGCTGAATTACTGCTCTACTCAGGGTGACCACTGAGTGTGGTCTTGAAAAATAGTGGTGGAAGAAAACATTCCCAGTGAACAGAGTACTGTATGGTACGGTAGGCTATCTACTTTGGGTGGAAGGAAGTTACACTATATAAGGATTAGTAAGCAGTGACAAGCTGGTCAGAAATGAATAAAGATTGAGAGATCAGTGACATCTGAGACAGAGACACATAGATGAATTTATGGGAGTGGATAAAAGTGTAAAGATCTTTCTATCATACATTAACATGCCCCAGATAGAATCCATCATCGAAGAGGCACTAACCAACCAGGTAGATGAAATGGCTTGGCCATTGACATTAGCCAGGCTTTACCAGTGGCCACCCTGGGGCTACCATGATAGGCACACGAAGTGGCCATATTAGCAGTGATCGAGGCTATGTGTGGGCTTAATAACATGAATTCCTACCTACCAAGTTGGATCTGCTGCCTTTGAATGTCCAACCAACAAAAGAGAACAACCCTGAGCTTCTGGGATGGCCTAAGTCCTCTTTCATAGGTGTTATTTTCCAGTGATCCTTTGTACTCCCAGCTTGGTCTCTGTGTCTGTTTCCCAGAGAACACCTCCTGGGACATGTCTTTTCCAAGAAGGCATTATTTGTGGTGGTTCTTCCAAAAATATATCATGCTCCTAAAAACCACTGTTTCACCCCTGTACCTCCCTCTCTCTCTAGCGGTTGATCTTGGCTCCAATTTAACAAAGAATCAAAAAGTCCCGCCACATCACATCTTCAAAACTCCAAGTATTATGTATCCTCATCATCTGCTTTTCTGCAGCTTTAGAAGTAGAGATGCTTTAATGCCCTTTATCTCGTTCAATACCAGTGCCTCCCTCTGTGTCCTCTCCTTTATGTTCAGTATTTCCCCTTCAATAGCCTTCCTCAAAGGATATGAGAATACTGAAGTTTCTTACCTTAAAACAGAGAAACAAAATAACAATAAGTAACTACCTCCCTTTACCTGCACACTTCTATATTTAACTTCATAGCCAAAGTTCTTGAAAGATTAGTTTACTCTTGCCATCTCCACTTCTTCACCTTTGTATTAGAGTTCTCTGGAGAAACAGAATCAATAAGAAATATGTATAAAATAATGTATTGGCTCACATGATTATGGAGGCTGAGAAGTTCCATGATCTGCCATCTGCAAGCTGGAGACCAGAAGAGCTGGTAGTATAGTTCAAAGCCTGAGAGCCCAAAAGCCAACGGTGTAGGTTCTCCACTCTGGATCTGAAGGCCTGAGAACCAAGAGCACCCAGGGCAGCAGCAGATTGATGGCCCAGCTCAAACAGTGAGATAAGAGAGCACATCTTCCCTTCTTCTGCCTTTTTTGTTCTATTCAGGCCCTCAACAGATTGAATGTTGCCCACCCACACTGGGGAGGGCCGTCTGCTTTACTCATCTACCAAATCAGATACTAATCTCTTCTGGAGATACCCTCACAGGAGCATCCAGAAATAATATTTAACCAGCTATCTGGGCAACTCTTGGCCCAGTCAAGTTAACACATAAAATGAACCATTATAACCTTCAACTTCCTCTTTCACCTATTATGCTTTTAGTTTTTTAATTTAATTTTTTTTTTGTCAGAACAAAGGGGTTTTAAAAATGAATATGTGATATCCATTCTAATGAGAGCAGAGAGTTTCTTTATTGGTTTTCTTTATAATTCAACCATTGTAAAATTTTTGGTGAAATCTAAACTTAAATAAATTTCCTAAGCACTTGGCAAGAATCAGTCTGTCCCCTCACCTCTGGTTAGGAAAGGGTAGCCCAAGTCTAGTGAAGCTGATCAGGATACACTGGGCAGGTCCATGGCCTAGATACTCTTCTTGCACTAATTCCATGGAGACCCTTCCCATTCTCCATGGGCAAAAGTAAGTTTCTAATTCTTCAAGTCCCCGTAGTAAGGCTGGAGCCAGAGTTGGGGGTTGGGGGGTAGGGCTGGCGCAACCAAGGAAAGAAAGGTTATGTGACTAGTCTGACCCTGTAATATTGACACACATCACCTTGTCCTCCTACCTCCCTCCTCTCCACATCATTTCCATTCACTGACACTGACCTCAAGTACATATTGATCTCAGTATTTGACACTACAGCACATATGACCACTTGGCTTAACCTTCTGTGAAATTCCATAGGTCTTCCTGCTATTGAGATTCAGATGCTCTTTTAAATTCAGGCCAGTTTCCTAGGTTCTGCTTTCGTGATGGCCTCGGGGACTCAGCCTCCCTTCCTTTCTTCTTCCTCTTGTTTTAAAAAAAACGCACCACTTTATTTTTTCCCCTTATTATTATAAAGACAATACCTGTTCACTGGAGAAAAATCAGAAAATAGAGAAGCCAACAAATTATTTAAGAACCTATTTTCATTTTAGTATATATATTTTCCAAACTTCCATTATGCATGGTTATCATGTGTTTGTTTATAGGTGTAAATCTATTGCATTAGTTCATAGAAGTGAGCACACAGATAGGCAGACAGACACAAGGACACACACACACTACAATTGACCACGTTTGTTTTATAACCAGCATCTGTTTTTGCTTTTTAGGAGAATAATTTTCTGTTTCATACTATATCGGGTTTTTTTTTTTTTTTTAAAGATTTATTTATTTATTTATTTGACAGAGATAGAGACAGCCAGCGAGAGAGGGAACACAAGCAGGGGGAGTGGGAGAGGAAGAAGCAGGCTCATAGCGGAAGAGCCTGATGTGGGGCTCGATCCCATAACGCCGGGATCACGCCCTGAGCCGAAGGCAGATGCGCAACGACTCTGCCACCCAGAGAGTCATACTGTATCGTTTTTAATAGCTGCCTAGAATTCCATTCTATAGTTAGACCACAATTTGCTTTGCTAAGCTCCTATTCTGGATATTATGGGTTCCTAGATTAAAAAAAAAAAAAAGCTTTATTAATACTGCTGTGACAAACATCCTTATGTCTAAAGCTTTGTGCACATTATCAGTTTCAATCCTTACAAGTAGAATTCTGGGTCTAATGATGTGCATAATTAAAAAAATATTTTATCTATTTATTTGAGAGAAAGAGCACAAGCACGAGCAGGGGGAGGCGCAGAGTAGGAGGGAGGGGTGGGGGAAGAATCTCGAGCAGTCTGCGCTGAGCCTGGAGCCGGAAGCGGGGCTCAGTCTCACGACCCTGAGATCCTGACCTGAGCCAAACCGAGAAGGACGCTTAACTGACTGAGCCACTCAGGCTCCTCGATGTGCATATTTTTTATTTTTCTTTTTGTATTTACTTCCAGAGGACTTGAACAAATTTTTACTCCTACCTGAAATTTGAAGGTCCTTGCAATGCTGGCTAATTATTAAAAAAACAGCCAATCCAACAAGTCCCAAATGGTATCTTCTTTCCTTCATTAAAGCTTTAGCCACCCACTCTATTTCCCACCCCCTAGATTCTGGAGATTAGATTCCCACAAAGAGCTGTAGGGTAGAAGGCAGCCCATCTTTATTGCATAGGCATGCCTTGCGCTGCACTGGGCTAAACTCTGGGAATGCTTAAGTAAATACAGTAATCTCCCCTTCTCCGCAGTTTCGCTTTCCCTGGTTTCAGTTACTCCGGTCAGCCGCAGTCCGGAAACTTGATCCTCCTGGCAAATCAGCGGAAGGTCGATAGTACGTCACACTACGTCATAATAGCTGCGTCACTCACTTCATCTCCTCCCCTAGGCATTTTATCGTCTCACATCACCACACGAAGACGGTGAGTACAGTACAATAAGATATTTTCAGAGAGACAGAGACCACATTCACATCTTTCATGACAATATGTTGTTATAATTGCTCTTTTATTACTAGCTGTTGTTAACTTCTTACTGCACCTAATTTATAAGTTAAGCTTTATCACAGGTATGTATGCGTAGGGAAAAAATAGTGTGTATGGGGTTCAGTACTAGCCGTAGTTTCTGGCATCCACGGGGTCTTGGAACGTAACCCACCTGGGTAAGGAGGGACAAGCATAGCGCTTTTCAGGTTACCTTACATTTGAGTTTAAGGGGACTGAAGGCAGGGCTTTAGAGGGACGAAGAAACACATTCTTACAATACTGTGAGTCAAGAGTAATAGCGGGGGGTGGGGGGCGCCTGGGTGGCTCAGTAGGATAAGCGTCTGCCTTCAGCTCAGGTCATGATCTGGGCTCCTGTGATCCAGCGCAGCGTCCCGCTCCCTGTTCAGCGGGGAGTCCGCCTCTCCCTTTTCCGCTGCAGCTCCCCCTGCTTGTGCAGGCATGGGTGCTCTCTCTCTCTGCCAAATAAATTTAAAATATCTTGAAAAAGACTAATAGTGTGAATGAGCTATTTGGTAACCCTCAACTGGGAAGTGAGGTCAGCTTTGAGGATTAGGTCTGAGTGTTAACTCAGTGTCAGGTAAGACAAACCAAGATTAGGCATTAGCCAGGCATAAAAATGGGTTTTTGGAAAGGGATAACAGTATGTGCCAAGGCAAGGAAGTGGGCTTGTTGGGAACAGCAAGGAGCCTGGTATGGCTGCAGCAGAGGGTGTAAGTTGGGGGGAACGGCAGTAGAAATTGGGTTATGAGAGTAGAAAGCACCAGAATTTGGGTTATGCCGGTTGGCAGAGATTGCTGTCAGTATTTAGGATTCTTTCCTTGTGGGTGTTGAGGAGTGCCAGAAGGTATTAAACAGAGTCCCATGGTTAGCTCTGCGTTTCAGAGAAGTAACAGGAGGCAGCATGGAGGGTCAGCTGCAGAGGCTGCTGACTGGAAGTGGGGAGGCCAGCTAGGAGTCTAGTGCAACGGTCCACGCAGCCAGACAGCAAGTGCTCACACGTGAAGAATGTGGAAGGAGAGGAGGGTTGATTAACAGAGGTGGGGCAACCCCCTTGGGTCCCCTCTCTCTTTGGGAGCTTTGTAGATCACTCAGTGAACTTTACTATCACTCAATTAAGAAAAAAAGGTAACACATTTGACAGAGCATTTGGGCTATTTGGGCTGTTGAGTGTGAGAGAGGTGGAGTGTTCTGCTGTGGGTCATCCGGTTGAGTAGTGGGGCCATTTTGGCTTTAGAATCCCTTCGGTTCTACATTCCTGTTTCCTTTGTCTTATGGTCCCCTTGCCCCATACTCTATGAATACATTATGCTGCTTTGTCATATACTGCAAGAAAAATGACTTATGTGGAATTAGGAAAGGTTAGGAAAAGGTGAGAAAGAAGCTCAAAGAGGAGTTAGAAATTAAGATTAGGGGGTGCCTGGGTGGCTCAGTTGATTAAGTGGCTGCCTTCTGCTCAGGTCATAATCCCAGAGTCCTGGGATGGAGTCCTGCATCAGGCTCTTGCTCAGTGGGGAGCCTGCTTCTCCTTCTCCTTCTCCCTCTGCCTGCTGCTCCCCCTGCTTCTGCTCTCTCTCTCTGTCAAATAAATAAAATCCGAAAAAAAAAATTTAGATTAGCCAGGCTGGAGATAAAATGATGAAAAGATGATACAAATGGAGGTGATGAATGTTTATTACCTTTATTGTGGTGATGGTCTTATGGGTGTGTGCATATCTCCAAGATCATCAAATGGTATATATTAAATATGCCCAGTTTTTTGTATATCAGTTATACCTCAGTAAAACGGTTTTTTTTTTTAATTAAGCAAACCATTAGGGGGTTGGATAAAGTGAACAGGGATCTATCTGTTCATAAAATCCTGAAATACCAAATTAGGAGCTAACCATGAATATATAAAAAAGGGAAATTTCAGACAATAAAGCTTAGTAAATGTAGGGACCTTGTGACAATGAGTGGAGGTACGATCTAAAAATATTAGAAGAGTCAAGAAAGTTTAAGTCACAAGTGAGAAACCTCCAGACTGAAGTTTAGGAATGGCCTTTAATTCAGTTATACCTGGTGCAGGGGTAGACTTGATAACCCACAAATGCCTACAGGTGTGAAAAAACATCATGGTTTGCATATTTGGGGGCAATATCTTAAAAGACCACAAGGTGGTAATGTCATTACACAAGTCTGTCCTTTACTCTGGTTGCTTCCTCTTTTTCTGTTTTTATTTATGCCTTTATTTCTCTGTGTTTCAGTCCTTTTAATTTCTCTGCCCCTTTCTGCCTTACATGTCCTCCCTTTTCTGTATCTTCCTTAACTGGCCATCATTTGAAGTAATGCAATTTTTCCATTATTCACTGAATAGAACTTTGTCACAGAATTAAACAAAACATATTGTAGAAAAATGGAAACCTGTATGAAAGGGCACGGAATAGTATAATGAATCCCTATGTGCCTATTTTCCAGCTGCAAAGTTATCAGTTCATGGTCAATCTTATTTTACTTATATCCCCACCCATTTCCCTGTTATTCAGATTATTTTGAAGCAAGCTCCAGTTCTGTAACAAGTTCATCTGTAGATATGTCTGTATGTATCTCTCATACAAAACAGTGCCAATATTACTCCAAAAATGTTAACAATTCCTTACTATTACAAAATCCAGCTAATGTTCCAATTTCCAATGCCTCCCTCATGTAAATTTTTAAATATGATTTTCAGTTTGTCTATTGGAATCCGTAGTCAGATAAAGTACATACACTGTAATTGGTTGGTTTTTTTCCTCATATTTTTTACTATACACATTCCCAGCCTTTTCTCTCTTTTTCAACTTGCAATTTATTTGTTGAGGGAACTAAGTTATTTTTCCTGTAGTTTCCTAGAGTCTAGATTTTTGTGATTGATGTCAATTTTTAAAATGGGTAGTGAAGCATTTTGTAATTTTCTAAAACATTTTAAGGTGAAGCTCACCAGTTGCTTTCTTTGTTTCTGTTGCTGAGCTTCTGAACACTGATGGAAAAAAATTACACACCTGCACAATTTGTGGCACCAGTATCAATACAGATCAGATCTATTGTCCTGTTTCAAACCTCTGCAGTTCTTCCTAAACTGGAAGGTATATTCTTTCTGCACGGACCGCACTGGTGATCTTTCCTCATTTATCTTAGATTGACTTTTCCATTGGTCCTTGTGTTCTGGTCTCACTGTCCTAAAATAATTCATGGTGTGGGGCATGTAGGAGGGGTTCCCTGCCTGCTGGTCCATGTGTCCTGGTGCAAGGTTGCCTCTGTCCAGGATTGATGCTTTCTTCTAATGTGCACAATGGGGTCCATGGGCTCCTGGTAGCCCCACTCCTACCTCCTCTGTAAGTGTCAACAATTTGCTTTCAGTCCTCACCTCTGTGACTCTAATTATTTTGTCTAGAGGTTCTAATGGTCAAAAGCAAGTGGTCCATCTTCCATGTTCTCTTTATAGCTAAGGGCACAACTGAGCATCCCCAAATGTGCCAGGCTCTGTTTTTCTGGACTCTGTCTTCTGGTGTTTCCAGGAACACCACTTCTTCCAGTTCTCCTCTTGATTTTTTTTTACTGTTGCTTCTTTGTTTCTTTGGCTGGCTTCTCCTATCAAAATTTGTGGTTGCTTATGGTTTCCTTGATCCCCCCCATAGGCTCTGCCTGTTTTTATCCATTTCCATAGCTTCAGCACCATCTCTAACTCTGTGCTGATGCCTCCAGACTTTCTAAAATTAGTCTCAACTTTTCTCTTGCACTGCAGTCCCCCAACTTTAAATGGCCAGAAACATACATCAATCTGGAATTCTGCAGGCACTTCGAAACAGTTCTGTCTTGTGAATTCTGGATCTCTGTCACCATCCATTCAGTTTTCCAAGCTAGATAATTGGGTCATCTAACACTCTCATCTATTAAATCCAATCAATCCCTAAAGTCTTTTAAATTTACTTCATTGATTCTAAATATACTTGTGGAGGTTCTATGGGACAGTGGCACTAGGGATCAGCAAAAATCTTGGCTCTCATGGCACTTACAATTCAGCCGGAGGTAAAGAATACACAAATCATTAAGTAAATACATAGCATAAAAGATGATTTTATGTAATGTGGATAAATTTTTAAATGTATCTTGTGCTGGCCTTTCCTTTCCACTGGTACTGCCGCTGGTCTGGCTCAGGTTTTCTCTACATCTCTTTTTCCCTGTTGTCCTGGTCTCCAAATAGGTACCTTTGCTTCTAGTTTCTCTCTACTGTACTCTATTATCCATACTTCCACTTGGCTAATATTCCTTAAAATAAAAAGTCAGCATTAATAACACATTTTTTTTTCTTAAAAGCAGTGGGCTCCCTTACTGGAAAAATAATATCCAAACTTTTTGGCATGGCAATTAAGGCCCAAATTAACCTTTTTAATCTCCTGTTACTGCCCACTCTATTGGTGTCATGTCAAGCTTCTTGACTTTCCTGGTATGTGTCCTCTTCTAACACTGTACTTTATTTATTTATTTATTTAAAAACATTAAAAAATATTTTATTTATTTATTTGAGACAGAGTGAGAGTGAGAAAGTTCAAGAGGGAGAGGAAGAGGGAAAAATAGACTTGCTGCTGAACAGGGAGCCTGATATGGGGCTTGATCCCAGGACCCTGAGATCATGGCCTGAGCCGAAGGCAGACACTTCACCGACTGAGCGGCCCAGGTCCCCTCACACCCTGTACCTTAAACCATTGCCTATTCTGCTGCCTTGAATATTCTTCATCACGTTTACAGCTTGAATATCACCCATCTCGAGAAGCTTTCTTCCATCTTCCAGGCTGAGTTAGCTATTCCATCCTCCATGCTGGACCACCCCACTGTTCTTAGTTCTGTAATAGCTTTTAACATGTTTTCCTTGGAATTAAAACCCCAGGTAGAGGTGGGGCAGAAACATTGTCTTCTGCTTCCATGTGACTCATCCAACTGTGTGTTCTAGGACCGACTGCCGAAGTTCCCCTGGGGTGAAGAAGAAGGCCCAGGCTCTGGGGGCAGGAAGGCCAGGGTCTGACTCCTGGGCTGGCCACTCACTAGCTGGGTGACTTTGGGGAAGTTACGTACACTTCCAGGGCCTCAGTCTCCTCATGTTTAAATGGATGTTGGTAATTGAATATATCTCACAGAATTGTAAAGATTGGTGGAAATAATGCATATAAATCGCTTCACACAGTGCATGGTAACCATTCTTGCTCAGTAATACTAGCTTTAACAGATGCTTGTAAGACGAATGGAATTAGCATAACCTGTATGATCTCCACCCAAATGATTATCCTGTAAGTTAGTACCCCCAGGGGAAAAAGAAAAGATCATTTACCACTGGTTTAGAGGAGACAAAGGGAACAATTCCATCAAGTGTAATTAAGGGGATCTGGGAATACTTGATAGCGTACAATCCGGTTTATGTCTCCATCTGGGTCTAACCTGTACCCTTCAATGGGAAACAAAGCCTCGGTGGCACTTTATTTAGGGCATCATCAGACGTGTTATAAACTGAGGCAAAGACTTTGTTTCGAAGAATTAAGGAGGGAGAGGATCTGAGGGAACCATTAATGAGCCCAGCTGCCATTTCACATGCGAGAAGAAACAGGTTCACTGCACACGCCTGTCAGGGAGGGGAGAGAAAATGTCAAGGATTGTACTGGGAAGGTGTTGGAACATTTTGTGTGAATGTGGATATTTGGATGAAATGCCTCTAAGGCCCCAAGATAGCACCACAGGCTGTAAATAGACAAGGGAGAAAGAAGCCAGAAGGGGAGTGTGCTGCTCTGTGATGAATACATAGATTGTATACAACTCAGATGGGTCAGGGGTCAGCGGGATAAAAAACGGCCTGTGTCCTTTTTTCAGAATGGCATCCCAGAAAAGCTATGACTAATTCATTCTGGATTTGATATTTCATTCTGCTGCTGCTACTGATTCTTCTAGAATGATTAAAAAAGGGTGAGTTAATGAATATCTGCTTTACAGCATCACTGATACACTTGTAAGAGCCTCTGGTACTAGAGCAAAACAGAATTCCTTGGATATTCTAATATGAATTGGAGATGTTCCATTAGTATGGAGAGTATCAGGGTGTGTGTTTTCTTAGGTTGATCAGGAGATGACTCATGCTGTCACCTGGGGGAAATGTGTGTCAGCATCTCCCCCAGCCCTTAGCTCCTATTAATCACTGGCATTGATGTCACCCACTGGTGTTCAGCCTGGAAGGATCTGCAAAAGGTTAATCTTTCACAGTTTCTTGGGATTTGGAGGGCAGCATCCGAAAACCTAGTTTTAATTTTGATAAATGCATTTAGCAAGTAGTTAATCCCTGAAAAGGACTAAGATTTACAAATCAGTCAAGAGATGAAGTTAGCAATTTATTAGACACTTGGGTTGCTTCAATCACAAAATAAGCACTTTGACAAATCGAAGGAGAAGTAATCGAATGCTGCATATGGAGATAAATTTATTAGGATTACTAGGATTTGCCCCTTCTCTCTGTAGAGACATAGTCTGTCTTTCCTTCATCAGGAGACCTTTTTTGGCTAACCCAGCTGTGCGCTGGTCACTCTTCTATTTTTACCTCTTTCAATGCTTGGTGTATTACTTAAAATAACAGAGATTCCTTGGGAAAAGTTTTGCTCAATCTCGCCATCAGGCATGTTTGTTCCCCTGAACAATTTATCCCGTGGGTACAATGACGTTTGTAACTGACCATGTTTCCTGTATCCCTTTGACTTCAGGGGCGGAATGAAACTTTACCCTATCTGGCAACAATAGATGAAGATGTGGTATGAATTGGAATGTGCTCATCTTCTCCCCTAAATTTTATTTTTTGCCTTTTGCTTTTTGCTCTCTCTCAGCTATTTAATCAAAAGCCACGTGTGTCTATCTGTGGTGGGCTAGAGGAGGGGGGTCATGTGTTGTTGTTGTTGTTTTCGTGGTTATAAGCTTTGTTCCTGGGTAAAGAATAGATGCCACATAATTTTTTTCAGATTAAAGAATTTCTGAGAGCATGCCATAGTATTTTGGAGTACTTTCTAGAGTTATTTTTTGCTACATATTCCCTGCTTCATCTCACAAATACTTGTTCAAGTAAATTACCCTCTTTTTTTTTTTTTTTTAAAGATTTATGTATTTATTTTAGGGGGAGAGAGAGAGAGAGAACAAGTGCAGGGAGGGGGAGAGGGAGAGAGAACTTTGGCAGACTCCTCACTGAGCTGGGAGCCTGAGGCGGGGCTTGATCTCAAGACACAGAGATCTTGACCTGAGCAGAGACCCGGAGTCAGACACCCAACTGACTGTGCCACCCAGAAGCCCCATAAATTGCCCTATTTATCTTTCTTACTCTTCCCTAGAGACATCCTTCTAAAATGCAGATCTGACCCTTCCATTCTAACATTGTTGTTCTTAAAAACCTTCACTCCTTCAGTGGTTTCTAACTGTTGCTAGGACAACGGCCACATTCCATATATGGCATACAAAGTCCTGTGTGACTTAGCCTCTATATCTTTAGCTTTCTCCCACTTGCCACCTGTCACTCTATGTTTCAGACATCTTAAATAATTTGTGGTTTCCAGCTGTAATTAAAGTCTCTAGTCAGTTGAATTTCTGTGAGTCAAAACAGAGATTACCCTAGGAGGGCCTGACCTAATCAGGTGAACCTATAAAAGAAGTTAAAAGAAATCTGAAGCATGAGAGAGATTCTCCTGTTGACTCTGAAGTAGTAAGCTGCTTGATGTAGGAGGACCTTGCAGTTAGAACCTGAGGACAGCCTCTCGGAACTGAGAGTGACCCCCAACCAATGCTCAGCAAGAATACTGGGACCTCAGTCCTGCAACCACAAGGAACTGAATTTGACCAACAAACTGATTGAGCTTGGAAGGGGATCTTAAGTCACAGATGAGATCACAGCCTTGGCCACACCTTGTTTTCAGCCTGGTGAGACCCTGAGCAAAGTATGTAGTTAATCTGTGACCAAACTCCTGACCCACAGGAGCTGTGAAATAATTTTTTAAAAGATTTTATTTATTTGTTAGGGGGAGAGAGAGAAAGAGAGAGAGCATGAGTGGGGGAGGGACAGAGGGAGAGAGAGAAGCAGGCTCCCCACTGAGCAGGGACCCCCGACACGGGGCTGAATCCCAGGACCCTGGGATCATGACCTGAGCTGAAGGCAGATGCTTAACTGACTGAGCCACCCAGCACCCCTGTTTTGTTTCATTTTAAGCTGCTAATTTGTTTTGGTAATTTTTTTCTTCAGTAACAGAAGACAAATGCAGAAGGAGGCGAAAAGGATGCAAGGAGGGAGAGAAGGAAAAGAAAGGAAGGAAGAGAAGGAAGGAGGGAGGGACAGAGGAGGAAGGAAGGAAGGAGAAAAGGATATTTGATCATGGTTTCCATCCTTTGCTCTCTTTCCTAGGACAGAAAGATTTACTTAAGCACAGTTCATAAGTCTCAAGGAGAGTAATAAATAAGGCTTCATCAACTCCTATGTGGTTTTTAAGCTACTAGATTATACTTTATGGAAAGTTTAGGAAATTACTAAAGTACATTATAAGCCCGTGCCACCTTTGTTTTGGCTTATTTCTGTTAAAGTCGAAGGGCACCAAAATGTTAAGATTTCTAAGGGAGTTTGCTTATCTCTTTCCACCTTATTGAGATTTTCAGATTTTTACTTCCCTATTAGGCTTTTCAACATCCTTTTGCACTTAAAATTTTTGTTTAAGACATATATGTTTAATATATTTTTAAAGAGACATGTATGGTAAATCACATCATATAGAAAATACCATATATGTGTACAGTTTAAAAACATCACTAAAATAGTTACCTACATATTGCCCAATTAAAACATTTCATTTGGTATTAATTTGTATTTCGTCTATAACTAACCCTAACCCTAACCCTAACCCAATGATTTGAACATGTTTTAATACATGTATGGTCTGTTTGTACTTTATCTTCTGTGAGATGCCTGTGTCTTTTGTCCATTTTTTTCTATAAGGTTGTCATTTTCCTCAAAGATTTATAAAGTTTCTTTATAAAATATGGATACAAATCTTTACTGAGTTATATGAGGTGAAAAGTATATGAGTTGAAAAGTTGAAAAGTAATGTTTCCAGATTGTAGAATAATCTTTTACTCTTTTAAAAAATTTTTTTTATTTATTTAAGTAATCTCTATACCCTATGTGAGGGCTTGAACTCATGACCCCGAGATCCATAGTTGCATGCTTTTCCAACTGAGCCAGCCAGGCACCTCAATCTTTTACTCTCTTAATGCCATCTTTTGTTGAACGGTAGTTTTCAATTTTAATGTAATAAAATTTATCTTACAATATATTATATTTATCTTTCCCTTTATGGGTTATGCTTTTTTGTCATTAAAAAAAAACTTTCCCCTTTACAAAGATAGTTAGAAGATGTATTTACTTTTTTCCCCAAGTTTTAAAGTTTTGTCTCTAATATTTTTATTATTTTTAATATGCATAGCTAATTTTCCTAGCACCATTTATTGACTGGTCTGTCCTTTCCCCAAGATCTATAATGTCAGATCTGCCATAAATCAAGTTTTCATAAATGCCTACATTCTATTATATTCCATTTTTTCATTTTTCTGTTCTCAAACCAATGCCACCCTCTCTTAATTATTATAACTTTAATTCAAACTTTTCCTATATGGTAAATCACCTGGTTTTTCCTTTTCAGGAGTGTCTGGCCTATTCTAGCCCTTGAACTTTTCATATGATTTCTCCTCAACATTTCATTATGAAAAGTTTCAAAAATGAAAAGAAGTTGAAAGAATTGTATAGTAAGCTAACACTTCTGAACCCACTAACTTAGATGCTGCAATGAACATTTTACTATATTGATTTGTCTCAAAGCAATCCATCTCTCTATTCATCCATTAATCTACATATGATTTTTAAAATAGCTTTTAATGACTCATAAAACCTTATTGGACTGTTAATGGAACTAACTTGAATATATAGAACTTGTTAGTGATAATTGACATGGTTGCAATACATACGTGTTTGTATGCAATACATACATAACCCATGAATGTGGTATATCTCTATATATCTATTTATATTTTGTGCCTTCCAGTAAAGTATTATGTTTTTGTTCTTAGTGATCTTACAAAGCTTTTGTGGTTTTTTTTTTGTTTTTTTTTAAATTTTTTTTCAACTTCTAATCCATTGTGTGGGACTTTATTTTTTTAATAATAATATTTTTTATTATGTTAGTTACCATACAGTACATCCCTAGTTTTTGATATAAAGTTCCATGATTCATTACTTGCATATAACACCCAGTGCACCATGCAATATATGCCCTCCTTAAATACCCATCACCAGCCTATCCCATTCCCCCTCTGCCCCCCCCCCCCAAGCCCTCAGTTTGTTTCCCAGAGTCCATAGTCTCTCGTGGTTCATTCTCCCTTTGTTTACCATACAAAGCTTTTGTTAAATTTATTCACACACTGTTTTAAATTGTTGGCTTTTAAAAGATATTTTTAAAATATCTGGGTGGCACAGCGGTTAAGCATCTGCCTTCGGCTCAGGGCGTGATCCCGGCGTTGTGGGATCGAGCCCCACATCAGGCTCTTCTGCTATGAGCCTGCTTCTTCCTCTCCCACTCCCCCTACTTGTGTTCTCTCTCTCGCTGGCTGTCTCTATCTCTGTCGAAAAAATAAAAAAAAAAAAAAATAAAAAAAATAAAAGTTATATATTCTAAATGTCTGTTCCAAGTATATAAAAGTGCAATTGACTTTTTAATATTAATTTTAATTAATCAGCTACCTTGTTAAAATCTCTGAATAGTTCTAATGCTTTATCTATATAATCTTTTGAGTTTTCTACATATACATAATCTTACATTCTGTGAATAATGATGGTTGTTGATTTTTCCTTTTCAGTTCTCATGCTTTTGACTTCTTTTTTTTTCTTACTTTACTGGTTTAGAGAACTTGTATAATATGAACGGAAGTGGTGGTATCAGCCTTCTCTGTCCTATTTCTAATTTTAAACTTAATGCTTTAGAATTTTCACCATTATGTTGATGTTCGCTGTAGGTTTCATCTAGTGTGTGTGTGGGGGCAGATGTTTTAGTTTGTTAGCAAATTAGAAATTTATTTTTAAGCAAATTATGACTCTCCATGCAGTTCTGAATGTTTTGGGATTGAAACAGTGAATTTGGACCTCGAGAGTTTCTTCTTAATGATGACAAAATTTCTAAAAGGAAGATCTCTCTTTCTCATACTTTTATTTTTTTATTTTTTTATTTAAAGATTTTATTTATTTGACAGAGATAGAGACAGCCAGTGAGAGAGGGAACACAAGCAGGGGGAGTGGGAGAGGAAGAAGCAGGCTCATAGCAGAGGAGCCTGATGTGGGGCTCGATCCCATAACGCCAGGATCGTGCCCTGAG
Organism: Ailuropoda melanoleuca; assembly: GCF_002007445.2. NCBI lineage: Eukaryota > Metazoa > Chordata > Mammalia > Carnivora > Ursidae > Ailuropoda > Ailuropoda melanoleuca. Next base: position 20,831,506 of record NC_048233.1, read on the forward strand.
CTGAAGGCAGACGCTTAACCGCTATGCCACCCAGGCGCCCCTCATACTTTTATTTTTAGCTGCTCCCCCAAGTACCCACTCTTGACTGCCACCCTTGCCCTCAGCTTACTATTGTATAAGCACTCAACAAAAGCCTATCAATTAATACCAAAAATTTATATGTATCTGGTCCGCAGAGGTGATGGTCCATTTTGAATGAAAAACTTTTACTGATCGGCTTTATTCTTGTTCATCTTAAAGCTGATGTGTTGCTTGAGTCAAACTGTAGATGTCTGTTTGGTTGTCTTTACATCTCACACAGAGCAACTTTTCCCACCCCCCTCCCAAAAGGGAGGGAGACAAAATTTTTAGTTCTTTTAGTAATCAGAATTTCTGTGAGTTTTTGTAGAACTCTTTCCCAAATAAAATCCTTAACTTCCAGCAATGAGCAAAGGTTAGAATCAAGGTATCTAAATTGAGACAAATAGGTAGAATGGGGAAAACTGGAAATATGACTCTTTTGAACTGTATTTCAATCCTGGTGATGAGCACAAATTTTTCTCTTTGTCTAGGCCTCCAAATTCGTCAGCTGTTGCCAAAATAATGCCACATACCAATCTGCCCTGAACTCAGTGGCTTACCACAGTATTAATTTTCCTAGCTCATGGGTCTGCAAGTTTGTTGGGGCATATCTGTTTCAGGATGCTCATTAATCGGCTTTGGCTCTAGGCTTCAGGTTGAGTTTAGGTTTGTTCCATATGTTTTTTTAATTCTCTTTGGATCAGCAACACTATCAAGAATGCAAAATGACAAGTCAAATCATACAAACACACATAATTCCTCTACTTGTGTTACATGTGCTAATAACACATTAGTCAAAGCAAGTCATATGGCCAAGCCCGTTATCAATGGGGGAGGAAGGGGAGAAATATACTTTCCCCACTACAGTGCATTGTAAGGTTCCACAGCAGAGAGAGGGAGGGAGTGAAGACCCAAGAACAATAATCAAATCTGCCACAGCCTTTCTTATGATTAAATGAAATAACATATATAAAGTGCTTAAGACATGGTAAATGCTCACTAGGGTTTCCTATTACTGTTGTTATTATTTTGTGTAAAATGAGAATTAAACTAGTTGATCTTTAGAATCCTTGGTATATCTAAATTTTTTATGATTTTGCTTTTCAGTTTACCATTTAAGATTTCTTCTTCCCCTCCCCCCCTTAGTCCTTCTGTTCCTTTTCTATTACAGTATAAATAATAACTTCAGTGTATGTTTCCAGATTTTGGCTTTAATTAATAAATCTCTTTGGTATCCTTATGATTATAGTCTTATAATACTCTCAGAATCGTTATCTGCTATGAAATTCAGTGCAGTGCTTGGTTGAAGAAACATTGGTTGTTTATTTACTTTTCTGTGTCTGCACTGGTTGAATGTTATCTTGTGCAGATAACTGCTTTTGATTCAAAGAGGCAACATGATTTCAGACCTAATTACTACAGAAGTAATTACTCCTTGGCAAATGGGACCTGCCAGTCTGCCCAGACTTCAAATGTCAAAGAGCCAACTGAATGCAGGGCATGTTCAGATCCTCTAATGGAAATCCATTGCCCTTCTCAGTCTGGCAGTTTAGACTAGGATTTTAGCCACCCAGTTGCAAAATGGGACTCTTTAAATCCCTGTTTCATCTAAGGCCTAAAGACAATAGAAGCACTGCATGCCAAGGCGGAGGGGTGTGTGCAAGATCACGTAAATGCATTTTGAGAAAATGGTAGTTATGAACTGATTTTATAGAGCGTCCACTTCCAGTCTACAAAGGAAGTTGGAGAGATCAAGAGGATGTGGTTGCAGATATGAGAGGAGCTTTTAGAGATAGTTTTTAGTATGCTGCTTATCCTTCTCCCTTATTCAGATGGACTAAAGGAAAGACTTCTTATATACCCCAAGTCAAGCAAAATGGGCTTCAAAGGGATAAATTGGAGATCCTGATATTGTTCTCTGCTGTCTGGGGGATGCAGTTAACTGGTGTCTGAGACAGGCTTGAAGCACCTAAAAGTAAGATGCTCTGGCTAGAGCTTCCTGCCTTGATGGTGGGACAGGGAATGACACATGAGTCTTTTCTGTGAATTGAATGTGGGTCACATGTGAGAAAGAAAGCTGGCTTTGAACTGCTTTAGAATGCTGCCCAGGTACCTTGGGGTACAGAGGTCAAGGGAAGCTCATCTGAGAAAGGCTGCAGGTGTATGGGGGAATTCAGGAACTGGATGGAGAAGCTGTGAGTCATGAACCCGAGCAAATGAATTCTCCTACTTCTGCAGGTAAGCAGTCTCAGTGAGGGCGGGGGGTCTCCAAGAAAACTTTCCTTGCACTTCAGGAGTGAGAGTCAGCTTTATAAGTCAGCCAACCAGAGGGAGCCAGTGTCAGATTGCATCAATTTTGGTCAGGCAAGGCATTTCTCTCTGTATCCTTACTTGTTCCTTCTCTCTTCTGACCCCAGTCCCACTTTCAGTCTTTCATGGGGGAGGGGAAGCTGACAGAGTGGGGTATAGGAGGGGGAGAAGCAAGAGAGGAAACTGAGAAAAAGTTGAATGTGCAGGCCCGAACTAGGAGTGCAGGTTGAAATGGGAAAGGAGGGAAATTTTAACTTTAAACCCTATAGTTTTGACTTGGTTTTTAATTGTAAAATGAGACTTTTTCAGACAAAATGACTTTTTATCTGAGAATGCCTGGAAAAACCAGTTCGAATTTCTTACAGGAGGAGAGGAAGAATCAGCTCCATGGAATGAACCAAAATTGAGGAGAGTAGTGAAGAAGTAGTGAGGTTTTAACATTGAATTCTACTAGTTCTACATGTCCACACTGTCAGAGATGCATTTTTTTTTTTCTCCAAACAGTTCCTTGACTCGTCATTCCAAAGAGTACTGGTTCTCAACTTGGGGATACAGTACCTTCTCTATACTGTCACAGAAGAAATCTGGGGGTGGGAGCAGAGGACGCATATAAACTGAAAAGTTACCTGATGATTTCCCTGTTCAGCTCCCTCACTTGAAAATTCTTTCTATAGATAGAACTCTTCTGAGTGGTCTCCAGCGTGACTATGAGAATCACCTGGAGAAATTTTGATATTTCAGATTTCTGGGCTTCACTGTGGACCCAGTGTGGTGGTTTAGGAAGAGTTTTACAAACCTTTCAGGTGATTGTGGTTCACTGAGCTATAAGGTTTGATATTTGGAAGGATGGGTGAGATATTTTGAGAGAGCTGGAATGTGCAATGAATTTATTGCTCTAAAAAGACAAGATACGCTGGTGAGGGAGTTTTTTTTAGAGTTTCTGCTATGCTTTCTTTCTTTCTTTTTCTTTCTTTTTTTTTTTCTCTTCACCTCTCAACATTTAGATTGCTATTTCAAGCCACTGGATAGATGTTAGAGTGTTTGTGGGATTGGTCTTTTTCCCACTATATTGGAACGTTACTTCTATTCTAGTGGCTTCTTGGCCATCTGGTGATTCTGTTGATGGGAGCAAAAATGGAAAACAGAGGGCACTATTAGCCCACAACTCCAAAACATAACAGTTGTCTGATTTTCCACCAATCCTGCCAAAACTAGGCCAATGACAATATTGTTTCTAACCCACATGCCTTCCTAAGGCCAATTTGGAAACCTAACTCTTGTGGCAGAACAAGTCTGCCACTGATGGAAAAGGATCAATAGGTTAAAAAATAAAGATTGGGGGCGCCTGGGTGGCACAGCGGTTAAGCGTCTGCCTTCGGCTCAGGGTGTGATCCCGGCGTTGTGGGATCGAGCCCCACATCAGGCTCTTCTGCTATGAGCCTGCTTCTTCCTCTCCCACTCCCCCTGCTTGTGTTCCCTCTCTCGCTGGCTGTCTCTATCTCTGTCAAATAAATAAATAAAATCTTTAAAAAAAAAATAAAGATTGGGTCCAGGAGTTTTGCCAGCAGCAAGAAATGTGCTTCATCAGTAGTGTTGGGTATGGGGTAATGATAATTCTAATTTTCTTTGTCTTTTGCTTTGGAACTCTTTGCCATTGTTGAATAAGGACCAAATGAAATGAAATGCACTGCTTTATTAGTGTTCTTTTAGCCAGTATACTAATTATTTTTCCTGACAAATGTCTGCGAGGAGGGGTGTTATAGTAGCCTGATTTATGGCTACTTCACTTTGCAAGTCATATGCTCATGTTAGGATAGCACAAATAGAGGAATATTTTAAGTGCCAAAAATATGAAATGTTAAACTTTATTTCTGAGTGATTTTATTTTTGTTCTTGATTTAGAAGCATTAATATATTTTCTTGACAACTGAACAGTGAGGGAGATGTTTTGGCTGGTGTAAATACCTATAGGCTGAAGAGAAGAAAATGTATCAACTTACTGAGTTTTGAGTATATTATTGAATTGAAGAAATTTTACATAAGGCACCCTCTTTACCTAGTTAAGCCCTGGAGGATAGTAGGCCTGGGGAATGGCATTTTATTGTTCTTAGGTTGAAGAGATGAGGATTTGTTTGTTTCAGTGGTGAAGAAAATAATTTGATGATTATTCTCAAATGACTGAAGAGGAATATTAGGAAAGAATTTTGTGATGCTCCATGGGGCAAAATGAGAGCCCTCTCCCTCAATCCCCATATTGATTCGGTTGCTGAGTCCTGATAATGATCTCACTTTCTCATCTCTCAAATCTGTTGGTTCATCCGTATCCTTACTTCTGCTAACTTGGTTTAGACATATTTCCTATTTCTGGAGGAAGAAACAGAGAGAAGTAGGAGAAATAAACAGGAAGAAACTTATAAACCCTTTACAGCTCTCCTCTCTATTCTTTCTTATGTTTTCCCCTTTCTCTGAGTCATTCTTTATACTTCAGTCAGTAATTGTTCTAATCAGAACTGAACATTCTTTCCCAATTCCCCAGTGCCTGGAGAATGAAGTACCAAACTCTTTATGATGTACAAGTCTCTTCCTCATTTGTCCCTTGTAGATTTGTGCCAGTCTTATCTTTTATCCCATGACCTTTTATTATGGACATACTGAGCTGTTTGAACTTTCCTAAATATATCATGCTCTCTTATGCTTCCATGTCTGTACCATACTCTTCCTTATACCTGGAATGTTCCTTCTCTTTTGATTCCTACTCATTTTTTAGGACTCTCTCTAATACCATGTTCTCTCTGAAGTCTTCTCTGACCACACCACTCCTTTAGCAGAGTTAGTGGCTTCTTCGTCCATGTTCTCCAAGCACTTTGTACATCTGCACACTGGCTTTTATTAATTTCATTGTCAGATGAATTTCATTGTCAAGAGGAAGAGGAGGAGGAGGAGAAAGAGGAGGAGGAAAAGATGATGGCCTGAGGAGAGAGTCCAAGGAGCACAGAGGTACCAGGCACACGAATGAGGAAGTCTTCTTGGAATCACTTGTCCCTACCCTCCTGACACTGGAAGCTCCCTGAAGGCAGTTGTATCTATAACCCCGGCTCTTAGCACACTGTGCTTCTGCCGTGGAGCTGTGTTGAAGCTGTTTACAAGGAGGTTTTCAGTTCAGTATGAGTTACAACTTTTAAACAATTATAGTTGTTCGAAAGTTGAAGAGGCTGCCTGATGTAGAGTAGGTGCTTAACAAATAAGTAGAATATTGAATGAGCCGTGAACACTTGAATCTCCTGTCACCAGGAAGTATTCAAGATGTTTGACAGGCTCACTCAAGCATCATAGTGCTTCATGATGAACCACTGAAAAATTTCCACCGAGAGTTATTGGACTGTACTTTCACTGTATTTGAAGCATCTTTATATATATGTGTATAATATATAGATACAGATATAGATAGATATAGATATCCAACTATCTAATTAAAACAATACATTTTTTCCAGATCATAATTCTTTCTCTTTTTTTCCCACTTGAAGATTTGATTTAAAGCAAGCGTGAATATTATTTAAAGCATTACTTCTATTACTTTTAGTGACTAGGGCTATTCATACCTTTTTAATTCCTTTAAAGAGTCTTCTGGGTAGTTCTTGCTGCTATTGACAACTGAAGTACCTACATGATGGGAGTGAATTGGAAAAAGTAAACACTTTGGAAGGAAAAGAGAAACCTCATAGTTTCTCTTCAAAGTTAGAGAAAAAGAAAAGGAATTACACAAAGGGAAAATGACAGAAAATTCATTTCCTTCTTTAATTTTTATGACTGACTTATATATGACAATTTATAAACTCTATCTATTTGAATGTAGCATATTAATGTAACTTTATTATTTATCCAACTTTTTAAAATGTCAGAATTTATATAGGAAAGACACTATCTATTGCTATGATATACCCATCTGTGAACAGTCCTTGGAAACACAGTCCTTGGCATGAAGTGATGCTCTGATACTATCACTGAGATCTGAAAAGAGAATTCCCCCTGACAGGAGGGCAGGATACTATCACACAGAGGTAAGATGGAGATATAGTTAGGGATAGAGTTAGGGACAGGGTAAGCTGGGATAACAGAGAGACAAAAATTACAAAAGTCTCAAGCAAGAGAAGTTTATTTCTCTGTCATCTAAGAGGTTGGGCAACTCTGCTCTGTGGGGATATTCAGCTGACCAGGTTCTAATGAATGCTTTGCAGTCCGGAGAGTGGCTTTTCTCAAATGTTAGCACACATTGGAACCATCTTAAGGGCTTTTAAAAACAGAAAGTGAAAAAGACAAGACCCAGAGGTTACACATATTTCTTCTGCTTAGATTCTTTTAGGCAGAACATAGTCAAATTGGTCACACCTTCTTCCAAGAGAAGCTAAGAAGTGATGACTTTCTATTATTAAAAGGAAGAAGAAATCCTTCCAATATTGAGTATTTGATTGATGAACAAGGCATTTCAGTTCAGTTACTTAGGTCTTCTGTAATTACCTCAGCATTGTTTTGTAGTGTTCTGTGAACAGGTCTTTCACATCTTTATCAGACCTATTTTTAAGTATTTCATGTTTTTGATGTTAAGTGCCATCATTTTTAATTTTTGTGTGTTGCACATACATAGAAATATAATTTTCAGTTTTCTCCAAAATGATTTATAGATTCAGTACAAATCTGATTAAAATCCTAGCAGTCTTTGTGTGTGTGTGTGAGAGAGAGAGAGATTGATAAGCTGATTCTAAAATTCATATGGAAATACAAAGGATCTAGAGTACCTACATGATTTTGAAAGTTAAGAACAAAACTAGAAGGCTAATACCACCTGATATAAAGACTTATTATAAGGCTACAGTAATCAATAAGGTATGGTAATGGTGTAAGGATAGACAAATAGATCAATGAGATAGAATGGAGTATAGAAATAGACCCACACATACATGGCCAATTGATTTTTGAGAAACGTGCAGAAATAATCCAGTGGAAAAAAGATAGTCATTTCAAAAATGGTGCTGGAATAATTGGATACCTATATACAAAACAAAATAAACTTCAATCTAAACCTTCCACTATATGCAAAAATTAACTCAAAATCTCAAAATGGATCATAGACCTAAATGTGAAACCTTAAACTTTAAAATGTCTAGAAAAAGGAGAAAAATCTTCATGATGGTAGGTTAGGCAAAGATTTCTTAGATATGACACCAAAAGTCTATAAAATAAAATATTGGTAAATTAGAGCTCATGTAAGTTAGAAACTTCTCCTCTCCAAAGGGTGCTGTTAAGAGATTGAAAAGACAAGCCACAGAGAGGGAGAAAATATTCGCAAAGCAAATATCTGCTAAGAGACTGTATCTACAATATATAAATAACTCTAAAATCTCAATAATATGAAAATAACCCAATTAAAAATGGGCAACAGAAGTCATATGTCTATGCAAAGACTTTTTAAAAAGATTTTATTCATCTATTTGTCAGAGAGAGAGAGAGTGAGCATGACCACACACACAAACGGGGAGCAGCAGGCTGAGAGAGAAGCAGGCTCCCTGTTGAGCAAGGAGCCCAATGTGAGACTTGATCCCAGAACCCTAGGATCATGACCTAAGCTGAAGGCAGATGCTTACCCAGCTAAGCCACCCAGGGATCCCTATACAAAGACTTTTAAATGAATGCTCATAGTAGCTTCATTTGTAATAGCTCCAAACTGGAAAACAGCTGCATGTCCTTCAGTAGGTGAATGGATAAACAAATTGTAGCATATCCATACAATGGAATGCACTCAGTAATAAAATGGAAGGAACTATGACATATGCAACAACATGAATATATCTCAAAATGATTATGCTGAAAGAGGACACATATAGACTATATATTGTATGAGTCCATTTTTATAAAACTTTGAAAATGAAAACCTATCTATATTGACAGAAAGCAGATAAGGGGTTGCCTGGTGTGTATGTGGGGTAGGTGGGATGGGTAGGTGAGAGCGATTACAAAAGGCACAAGGAAATTTTGGGAGTGATGAATATTCATTATCTTGAATGTGGTAATGGTTTCATGGGTTTATATATATATATCGAAGCTTATCACATTGTACACTTACTGTGTTTATCGTATGCTTATTATAGCTCAATAAAACTGTTTTAAAAAAAGGAAGAAAAAAGATATAAGGAGCAGATAGCATATGGAGTTATTTGTAGTTTATATTGATTTTTTTAAAACATGCTAGAATTCAATTGAACTAAATGGATGTTTGACTATTTTCAGCTGTTTAAAAAAGTTTCATGTGCATAAAAGTCTAAGCATAAATGTGGTTCAAGTGATATTTAGTTATCTTCTTGTTATTAAGTGGGAAACATGTACCTAGGGTCAGAATGATTGAGAGAAAGATATCAGAAGCCCGGGATTTTGGTTCTGTTTTCCCCAGATGTTCTGGAATTGGCTTATTTAGCTGACCATTCTAATTTGCCACTTGTGAAGTGGCCAAAATAATACTTAACTCAGAGGACATAGTGAGAAAGGAGACAAAGAGTGAAAGTGCTGTCAGATTGTTTGAAGAAGGAATCATCGCTATTGCTATTACTACATAGTCCCTTCTCCTGTCTTCTTAGTTTTGCCACTGCCTAGAAATCTCTTTTGCCATTCAACTTCAGTTGGCATCTTTCCTATTTAAAGCAAAATGTGTTGAGTCGGCAGATTTGACTGACTTCTGAAGCCTCTAGTGACTCGGAGCTGACAAAACTCTTAACTCTTTCTGCCCAGAAACTGAAGCTCAGGGATTTGTCAGTTTCAAGGCTATTGTGGCTATTCCCCCAGCTTGGTGTTGCAGGGGCCTCAGAGTGAGTGACAAGTGAGTGGGTCTGTTTCTTTACCCAGGAGGAAGGTTGGAGTAAAACTTAGCTGCTGTAAGAGGATTAGGGGAGGACTGCAAGGTAGAAGTGCTAGGATTTCCCAGAAGCGTCTCTATAGGGTTAGCCATTTTAGTTGCCTATATCAGTGGCTGGCACAGAGGCTGCTGGTCTGTGAAACCCTTGCATGGGTACTTTGGAGAAACAGCACTGAGGCATCCACAAGTAACAAGAGCATTAATCACCAAGCATTAAGGTAATAATGAACAGCCTGTGAGGCCAGACCAGACGTAGAGGATGATGGGCTTTTATAAAATGCCTCCTCTGTGACAACCTTTCCCTTTCCAACAGGATAAAGGAAAACTTCAACCAGTGGGGTACTGCTAGTGTTTAACAACCAGCTCTGGGTATTAGGGAGAAGCCTGATTTGTAGTGTTTGCCAATGTCTGTGGTTTAAGTGCTGCTATCATGGCCAATTTCAAGCTTTCAATATATTGTCAACTGGCTGAAAGAATTCTAGAAAACTTAGGTTGGCTCTCAAAAGCCAGTGTGAGCTTCCTCCAGCACACTCCTGGATTCAACAACCCATTGGGCAGGGCAACCATGAAGTAAAGATATGGTCATTCTCCATGTTTTGCCCACTCTCCCTTTGGACTAGTGGGGCCTGTTATGGTTCCTGAATTGCCCAAAGTCACACAAACACTTGGAGACAGAAAGGAGACTCCTCCTAAAAACTAAAGAATAGATATGATATTTTTTCCTTCTCATACTTTCCAGTTGGCTGTTAGGGTTTGCATCAAAACTAAGATTTCTCAATTAGCAGGATCAAAAGTCCTTTTAAAGAAGTTGATTTTTCATTTCTGGGCTGAAATGGTCCTCACAGATGCTGAGAAAGAGGATGCTGTGATGTTTTTCTGGAACATTTCCCAAGCACACTAGTTCTTAATGGGTTCAGAGTAATATCATTCTCTGGAGAATGTTTTGGAAATTTCTTGGGAAGATTTTTGATTGTCCCAATGATACAGGTGCCCCAATGACTTAGGTGTTACTATGGCATAGGGGGAGGCAGGGATGCTCAAGATTTTGTATTACATGGAACAGTCCACACAAAGAATTATCCTGCATTCTGTACAACTCCCGATGTTTCCAGTAGACATTCATGTAGGTGAAAAAAGCTGTTTACAATTTTCTAACCATAGAATGTAATTCCATTTTACCTGTGAACATAAAGTAAGTCTGTACCATTTAAACATATGCAGAGTTTTCTAAGAATGCAACTACAATGTAAAGGTAAGGGAAATTATACCATGTTCTGTTGAGAACATTATCAAGCATGATAGAACATTACTAAGAGTTATTTCCCAGTTTTGAAAAGCATACCTTTGCCCATAAGACGGCCTAGCATTTGTAGTTGTTACACATTCAAGGTGATTTTAAGTACATAGGAATATAGTTATTCAGCCTTTATTACAAAGTGTCAGATATTAGAAAAAAGTGTCTCTTAAATCTAAACATTTGTCGTAAATAAGTGCAAACATGTGATTGCTTCATTATGTCTGCTGTAATTGTGTTTTAGCACAGTTTCACTGTATTATGAACTATAGGTCATAATATTATGTTTAATCTGTCCACTATCCACTTAGTCGCACTAGCCAGGAAACTGGGAATAATCCTCAACTCCTCTCCCCTTCTCACTTCTTATTTTCATTCTCACTCCTTTCATTTCTGTTGATTCCATCTCTTCGTTGCCCCCTTCTCCCACTTACACCAGTACTGCCTTAGTTCGGGCTCACACTATTTCTTGTCGAGACTGTTCCAAAGTCCACTGATTAATCTCTCATCATGCAATCTTTTCCAACCTGTTCTCCATACAAACAGTAAAGTGATCTTTCTACAACACAAATCTGGGAGTGTTATTTCCTTGCTAAAAACTTTATTGGGTCTTAGCTGAAGAGAGGATAAAACTTAGAATTCCCAGGATGGTACCATCAGGCAATCCCTGTTGATCTCCATGCTTCACAGATGTGAGCCAAACCATCAATGCTGTTTCATTTCTCTGAGATTTGAACGTGCTACTATTGTCTTTCTCAGGGAATCTCTCTCCTTGGTCCTGCTAGCCTGGCAAATTTTATTTATCCTTTAAGACCCATCCCAAGGTCTTGTTCCGAAGCTCCCTGACACGATGGTTTCAGGTGCTCCTAATACTCATCTTTATTATAATGTTTAGTGATCTCTGTTAGAACAGTCCTGTTACTACCAGGCATGACTTGAGGCTGTTCCCTCACTTATCTGTCTATAGGAGGAGTGGTGGGGAGGGGAGAAAGACAGCATGATTGCTGGAGGAGCTCATTGCCAGGATGTGACTACTGGTTGATCTGTTAGCTAGACACAAACAATTGGAGGCTTCTCACCCCCTCTCCTGTACTTGGAATTTGTGTGTGACCCACTATTCCCACAGAAGGAGCTATTTCCTGGACACAGCCTTGAGAGCCTTCCTCTATTGTTGTTAAGGCCATCTGGATGGCATGTGTGACTGAACCCAGTTAAGGCCTCTATGTAAACTTCTAAGATTTCTCAAGGGTAGGCATAGAGATTTTCTCAGTTTGTGATTGCTCAAGATAAGCCTCATATGCAGATTCCCTTGCTTATTAAAACGGCCATCTACCAATCTGGAGTGGCCTGCCTCTTTCTTTCGTCTTTGTCCTCTCTGCATGGGGGCCAATTTCACATTTCACCCGAGGTGAATGTGCAAACCAGCAATGACTCTTGGCCTTGAGGGGACGGCTGTCCTTCCCAGCTGCCACTTCATCATGATGCCAAGGCCAAATGAGGAGGGCTCCAAGAGGACTACCTGAAGGATGGGAAGTCCTGTGTCTTGGTGTCTTGATTCCTGGTAGGATTCTTGCTCAACTGCAGAATCAGTAAGTCTTCTCTATTGCTGTTAGAGAACGTGTGTTAAGAGATTTTCTTGCCCAAACAACAATGATGAATACCATTGACCGAGAGGTTATTATGTATCAGGTCCTAAATATACACTATTTATGACCCACAAAAAAACCTTACATGATAGGTATTATGTTCTCTCTCTCTTTTTTAAAATGTTCTGTTTTGTAGAGATGAGGAATCTGATGCTTTGAGTAGCTAAGTACTCTTGGGGCTCTTGGGTTAAGCATCTAACTCTTGATTTCAGCTCAGGTCATGATATCAGGGTGGATTGAGCCCCATGTTGGGCTCCATGCTCAGTGGGGGGTCTGCTTGAGGATTCCCTCCTTCTCCCTCTGCCCCTCCCCTGGCTTGCACTCTCTCTCTCTCTAAAATAAAAATAAATAAATCTTAAAAAAAAAAAAGAGAGAAGCTAAGTACTCTTGATGGCCAACCCATAAGTGGTAAAGTAACTATTCTGTCTTAGGGTGTAAGGCCCATTCACTTTCCATATTCGAGGCTGCAGGGTACAGAGGATAGGAGGAAAAAGATCTGGTCACTTCTAATGATATGTCAATTATAGTGAAAGTGATAAGAACAAAAATGAGACTAAATGGGAAATCCAGAATTATTAACTTTTACAATTTTTAAGAAAGATTTTATTTATTTAAGAGAGAAAGAGAGAGAAAGAGAGCATGAGGTAGGGAGGGGTGCAGAGGGAGAAGCAGACTCCCTATGGAGCAGGGAGCCTGACCAAGGGCTCAATCCCAGGACCCTGGGATCAGGACCTGAGCTGAAGGCAGACACTTAACCCACTGAGCCACCCAGGCACCCCTAGAATTTTAAATATCATTCCATAGAAAGTACAGTAGTACTTGTCTCCGTTTTTAGAAAGGACACTAACTTTAAGTAATGTATTGCTAATGTTGATATTTTAGGCTGTTTTAAACAGTTTATTTCTTTCTAATGTGCTGTAAGAATTTTAAATTTCTCCACTACTTGTGGGAAACAGAATTTTTGTTTTTGAACTAAAAGTCATATTACTTTCCATTTTGTATAGATTTCAGAGCATTTTCACAAACATTTGCTAATTTGGTTCTCGTACTCACACCGTGAGAGAGAGAAGTGGCTGTGAGTATCTTATTTTGCACATGACGAGACAGTAGGTGCAAGTCAGAGGTACACAGTGACTCCCTCCAGGTCACATAGCTGATCTGAAAAAGGGTCGAGACTCAGTCTTGCATCTTCTTTTTCAAAAACTTCTTGTGGTGCCTAACCATCCACATATCTTTTTTATTTACGGAAGAGAAGTATTTCATATAGCTATTTGTCTTAAAAGCTATTGAACTTAAAAGCTGGAAACTGAGGGTGTACAAATTATTTCTGAAATTCCACTTATAAAAAATGATTCCTAATATAAATTATAGTTGCATTACATGGTTGCCATAGTTAAGAGCTGTGTGGTTTTCTTATGTTTAAATTTTTGAATAATTAAATGAACAGCAGCACGTATCCTGTAAATTTCTTAAATTTAATTAAATGATACCCCTATATAAAGCACTATTGTGAAATGTGTGTGTAATGATTAAAAGGTTTAGTACATATAGAGTAATTTTCCCTAGTGCTTAAAAGGTCACTAGAAAAAAAAAAGTGACAAATATGCTGTTTTAAGCTTTTTTTTTTTTTTGCCACTTTAAAAATGTCACAGTGAGTGAAAGGAAAAAGCTGCCCGATAGCAGATGAATGGGTATTGACAGCTGCACCAGTGTTAAATGCTGCGTGGCAGAAAAATCTAGTGAAGAAAAACAAACTGTATTCACGTTTCCATATTGCTTTTTATTAAATTTAAGTGAAGAGGCTTTAAACTTTGATTTATATCCGAATTTGATAATGAAAGCAGTTTGTTAGCTAAATCCATATACACACAGAAAAGATAGGTATATAAGACATTTTAATCGTGCACTAAATGTAAAATTATCCTGACAACACATGTGATATTTTATGGTGTCCATATGGTATTGCATATGCAGCTTATAATATACAACTGGTATCTGGATAACATATGATATAGATATAAAGCACACCCTCCAAGCTTAGAATTCTATGGTTACACACGCACACACAGAGGCACAATTTTCATGGTTTCTCTGCGCTGAATATACGTTTAACTCCTGCACCCATGTATTCATGTCTTGAAGGGTTTGGGTTACTTTCTGGGGGCGTATTAGATTTCTTTGGCTTGAACAACTTTTTCTCCAGAAGCCTGGAAAATTTGTCATGTTAGATAACCAGGTGTTCTTCATTTGCAAATATTATTACCTTGTAGGATTAGAAAAAGGTTTAATTAGGAGAAAGGAAAAATAAACAATGCAGTAAGCAGAAGGTCCCAACAGGTCCCGCTGTCGGGGAAAGCCCTATAGGACACGTTGTCTGTGGGCGCTCAGAATGTAAGGGGGACTGTTTCAGCTGGAGACCACAGGGTCTCTGCTGGCAGACTCTGCTGCTCAGAGGAGCCCCAAGGCCAGTACCTTTTGTTCTTTGTTGTTCTTTCACAAGATGATCTTCCTGCAGAGGAGACCTGACTGCTATTTCTCCTGAATAATCATCATTCCCCGGAGAGGCTCATCTTTCCAACATTCAGACTTAATCACTACAGGCAAATCCCTTGTGGCATCCGTCTCCCCCACCAGAGTGAAGCAGAGACCCATCCTTCTTATTCCTGGATGCTTATCACCCAGCACCTTTCCTATCATCTAGTAGGTACTCAATAAATACTGAATGGATGAATAATTGCAACTCTGTTTCTGCCTCAAGTGGAACCCTTTCTGGAGTTCTTTAGTACTGGGGTATTTTGTCAGACTTTTGTTGTCTGGGATCACAAATAGATGAATTCTGTCTAGAATTTTCCTGCATTTTCTCACTTTTAGGACCTCCTTCTGAAGTAATTCTTTCATTCTCTGCTGTCACAGTTTGCTCTTGTAAAAATAAGCCCGCAATTATATCGAAGATGCTATTTCTCCCTAACCTTGGGATTTCTGGTTATACAGATTAAGAAAAGGAATTTGAGAAAGAATTACCAGACATTTCCCTGGGTTACATAGCTATAATCCATAAGGAAATAGAGAATAGCGTTAATGGGAGATACCTGCACTTTGGAGTTAAATTTTTTTTTAATAACTTTGTAAACATCTTTAGGGAGTATAAACTGATACCCAAAAATTACATTAACAAAATTACCTTGTTGTATAATTAGAGCATTCTACCAGCATACATAAATTTTGGAAGTGAATGCTGTCAGTTTTTATTTTTAAAAATATATCTTGTGATGGGTGAATAATAATCACACCTGGAAACAGTTTTATAAATAAAAAAATTAAATTGCATGAAATTATATTCAAAGGTGCTAATGAGTGTCAGTATTGCTTAAAAAGAGAAAAGATGATTTTTTAGATGCTCAATATGTGCTTATGTGTTAACTAGATGTATTTACGTTTCACAGCCAACCATGCTGTAGTTTAAATGCATAGAGATGGCGTTAATGCTTTCTGAGCTATGGTCATTTTTATTATTTTCCATGATAACAATGCCTCTAATCTTTATTACCAAAGAAATGTCTTGCTTGTAGGCAGCTCGAGCTATGTAAACGTGATACAAAGCATGCATATGGAAACTAAAACCCTGTCAATCCCATCAAGGCCTACATGATGCCTATTAATGCTTGCGTGATGTCAAGCCATAGTAATTCATTTTTTTTCCTCACTGAATTAACGGATTTTTCAAATGAAGCCAAACAAATTCCCCACTATTTAGTTTTCTGTTGACAGAATTGTAAGATTGGTGATGATTTAAAAAATCATGTGTTTTCTCGTCCCAAGTTACCCTGCAGACTGGTGGGTCACCACGCACACTTACCCTACCAGCCCCGCCACTTTCCTCCATGTTCATTCACACGCCCTTATAGATGATCTCCCGTACATGTTTTTATGGAAAAAGTAATTATCATATTTCTGAGTTGGCTCATATAATGGAATTGTTTGGTATTCTCCAACCTCTGTTTCTGAACCAGTAAGGTTAATGTTTATGTCCAAAAGGAATAACAATAAAGCTGATTTTTTATTTTCTCTTCTTCCAGCAAGAGTTGAAGCTCACAACTTCGCTCCTCACACTTTCATCTTCTCTTTATCTCTCCCGGGATGGTCTCTAGAACAATTACAGTAGCAAATCAATACCCGACCATGTCCTGTTCAGTTGATCTGCCTGTGGAATGACAGAAAACACATCTCTTGCTAAAAAAGGATTAGAATATGTACACTTTTTGTGCTGTGGATGGTGGGAGAAGAGGCTTCTGTGAACCCATCAAGGCATCTGTGCTATTGAGTTGGGCCAGAGAGAGTTTTTTTGTCTTCCTGTGAGAAGCTTGAGGTTGGGAGAAGCATCTTAGAAGCTGGGGGCGGGGTGGCGGGGAGGGGGTGGCTGTCCTCTCAGAACATATCATTTGATCTGAGGGAATTTGGGGAGGGTAGACTATAATTTGGTAAATTAGAATTTGGCTGGAATACCGAGATCAATACATCTCTCTTTGATAAAATTACCAAGGGACTGTTAATGATCCCAGGAAGTCTGACTGAGAGCCAGCCTTATGGAGCATTTATAACTTACTAAAGCTCTGACCACATAAAACCAATAAATGAACCATTCTTTATTTAATTGGCTTTGCTTGCCAATCGTAATGGCCATTTGGATTGGCTATACAGTCAATAGATTCTATTTTTAATAGGTTTGCATGTATCAGATTGACCTTTTCCACTCTGTTGTCTTTAAGCAAATGAACACAGTGGCATTGGAGTGAATTTCACTTGTTTAGTTGGATTTTCTAGGTGGCCTAAATTACTTCTGTGAATAAGTTGAGCACTTTTGGGAGTCACATGAACTCTTAAGTAATCCGAAAGCTGTATGGTTTATGGAGGCCATAACTTAATCCCAGGGAACAGACGATGTTGTGAGAATAATTTAGGTGCTAAAAAAATTTAGTACATCAGATAATAACTTACTAACCTGTACCCTGGAGGTTTGAAGAGTGTAATGTACTATCCAAACCTGTGTAAGTCACTCCTGGAGAGTAGTTTAGCATGCATGGCAGAGAGTTCAGTGAATAACCATAATCTTTTTTTAGTACCTGGGTTCACCTTTGAAATCTATTTTGGACTGGTCTCATTTCTAATTTCAAATTTATTAAATGTGAGGTTGGTAGCATTTTGATCACATTACCACCTTTGAAATCCTTTTCCATTCTCAGTATCTTCTCAGAACTTATAAAATAGCTTTCAAAATTCACTATCGCAAAGTCCTTGCTCTAAATTTTGTTTCTATTCTTATTTTTTTTTCCAAGAAGAAATGACCACTGGTTGTTAGCCATGCCACGTAACTCTGAAATGTATTCTTTAAAATTTCTCAGATTAAAAGCAGTTTTAAGAAAATATTTTAGGGGCGCATGGGTGGCACAGCGGTTAAGCGTCTGCCTTCGACTCAGGGCGTGATCCCGGCATTATGGGATCGAGCCCCACATCAGGCTCCTCTGTTATGAGCCTGCTTCTTCCTCTCCCACTCGCCCTGCTTGTGTTCCCTCTCTTGCTGGCTGTCTCTATCTCTGTCGAATAAATAAATAAAATCTTTAAAAAATATATATATTTTAAAAGATGTATGAGATAAGTGAGTTACATGAGATATATAAGTTTGTTATTTTTCCAATTCATATTTTAATGCTGCATATGCTTCATATGTATACCATATATATATATATATAGTGCTGTTTTTATACATACATATATAGTTGATGTAATAACCATCAAAACTCATAATAATGTTTGCTTCTGGAGAGAGAGGGAGGCAAATAGGCTGGGAAGGGAAATAGAGGAACATTCAACCATATATGTAAGGTTTTCTCTCTTTCAAAAGTGATTTGAGGCAAGTATGACAAAATAATAGCCTTTATTAAAACTGGGTAGCAGATTCATAGTTTTTACTATATTTTTATTTGTAGTGCCCTGTATTTTAAAGAAATTTTTAATGAAGAGAAGCCATCTAAAGCGACTTCCCTTGATGTTGCATTCATGGTCAAACTCTTTCTCATCAATTGTTTTTTATTTAACTTCTTAAATTTGTGTCTTCTTTTCTTCTTTAAGATCAGAAAATTTCTTTGGCCTTGTTTAAAGAATGGTGAAAATCTCATTTAGATCTGGGTTGCAGCATCCTTGCTAATTCATCAAAGCATTTATTTTTTAAACATTAGTTTAAGTCTGTCCCTCAGGCTGTCACATCTTTCTTCAGGGGTTTCTCTTAGTCTTTAGACGACTCCATCTGCTCTTCTAAAAGGAGAACATCAAACCAGTTTGTTAGACGTGACACAATTAGATCTCAGATGCTCAGTTGCCTGACCATTTGTAAAAGCATTTTCTGGAAATTAGGAAGAGACCAAAGAACTCTGACTTTCTCTAAGGCTTTTATTTAGCCTTGATTCTGTGTGACTGTGGATTATCTTTCTCTTCAACTTTTATTGGGAATGTGATTAATTTTTGTTCAGAGTTTTTCTTCCCAAATAATACTACGGCTGGTTTTATTTATTTATTTTATTATTTCATTTCCTCACTCAATCACACTAATCAACTTATTTAAGCATGGTATATTAGGAAAACCAACTTTTTCCTTTATTCTTAACTGAAGTGTAGTTTGTTGAGTGGAAGTAGACAAATGTCTTGTACAGAAGCCTTGTTTAGTAAAATGAGAAATCATTAACAAAAATTACTCTTCCAGGAAGGTAAATCTCTGAATCTTCCCTCACTCCCCCATCCTCATTCTGACATATTTTTTTAATTGGGGTATAATTGACATATAACATTATGTTAGTTTCAGGTATACAACATGATTTGATATTTGTGTATATTGTAAACTGATCACCAGGATAAGTCTAGTTAATATCATTACACATACTACAAATTCTTTTTTATTTGTGATGAGAACTTTTATTTTTTTTTATTTATTTTTTTTTATTTTTTTTATTTTTTTTATTTGTTTATTTGACAGAGACAGCCAGCAAGAGAGGGAACACAAGCAGGGGGAGTGGGAGAGGAAGAAGCAGGCTCCTAGCAGAGGAGCCTGATGCGGGGCTCGATCCCAGAACGCTGGGATCACGCCCTGAGCCGAAGGCAGACGCTTAACCGCTGTGCCACCCAGGCGCCCCTGTGATGAGAACTTTTAAAATCTTCTCTCTTCATGACTTTCAGATATACAATGTAGTATTATTAACTATGCTGTACATTACATCCCATGATTTATTTATTTTATAATTGAAAGTTCTTTACCTTTCGACCACTTTCATTTCACCCACTCCCCACCCCTGCCTCTGGCAACTGCCAATCTATTCTCTGTATCTATGAGCTCATTATTCTTTTTTCTTGTTTTTAGATTCCATACCACTACTAGTGGTTATTTCTCCTCCTCTTTTATTTCTTCCTTTTTTTTTTTTTTGTTTAATTGTGTGGTTTAGAATTTATGGCAACAATTCATAGTCCAGAAATAAGATCCCCCTGGTTTTAAAAAATTGCATGGGCCTGAAGAAACATGCATGAAACAAATAAGCACACATACATTTAGTTAGACACAGAATAGGTATTTCATCTTGAAAGGCCAGGAGGTCAGCTGCTTTACCAACAAAGTCTCAGTACTTTGGTGTGGTCACCATGTAAATGACACAAAAGCAAACAAACACACTTGATTTTTTTTTTTTAAGATTTTATTTATTTATTCGACAGAGATAGAGACAGTCAGCGAGAGAGGGAACACAAGCAGGGGGAGTGGGAGAGGAAGAAGCAGGCTCATAGCAGAAGAGCCTGATGTGGGGCTCGATCCCGTAACGCCAGGATCACGCCCTGAGCCGAAGGCAGACGCTTAACCGCTGTGCCACCCAGGCGCCCCCAAACACACTTGATTTATCCTGACTCACAAAACACTGATGTATAAATCAGAATGCTAATTTATTAATTTACTCTGAGAAAGCTGTGAAGTGATTTCAAGGGTTTCTCCATTCCCTCCTTATAGGGGGAAGGAAAACCTAACAGATGAAATTATTGCAACTGTGTGAGGTGATGGATATTAACTAAACTTACTGTGGTAATCATTTTGCAATATATACATATCTCATATCATTATGTTGTATACCTTAAACTGATACAGTGTTGTATGTCAACTATATCTCAGTAAAACTGGAAAAGATAGCTAGAGTTTTGGAGTGCACAGCCATAGGAGAAGAAAGAAATTAAAAATGAAATTATAACCAGAAGGTTGGTAATTATGGTATGAGAGGAAGAGCGGTTGGTTGGATGACCTTGATCTGAAACATTCCTTCTTATGGCCAAGTTATTTTGACTGCTCACACCATTTGGCCACAGTGTTGCTTCCCTGGGATTATCCTGGATAAACTTTAAGGAATTCTTTCTCTTTGGACTCACATTTTCTAGGCTTCTAGATGTTCTGTCTTTTTTTCAGACTGGCCTAAGTAGAACCAAGCATGGCCATGGATTTGTGTTACTACTTCATATAATGATTGCAAAACATTACATTGGTAGAGACGAACAAATGTTAGTTGCTTGTAATAGGGAGTATGTATACACATCTTAGTGGCACAAGCTTGGGCTCTGTGGCCAGCCTGCCTGGACTTGAGCTCCACTTCTGCCCTTACCAGTTGTATGGCCTGATACTCTGTGCTTTACTTGGCTTAGTGATTAAATGGGGACTATAATTGTACCAATTTAATAGGATTTTTGCTAGGATGAAATTAAATGAAGCAAATGACACTGAGTATGCATTTAATATTGCTTATTTTTGGTAAGATTTCATGTATCAGTCACAATTGGTCTCTTGTTTCTGCTGAAATTCAACCATCGCTTAGTTTTTCTCTTTATGTTACAGGTGGCCCATCCATCTTATCATGCTTTTCTTGCTGATAGTTTTACTAATTTTTTTACTTTGCACTTGGGCATTTCAGGTTTGGGAACATACCATCTATAAAACTTATAGGTTATTTTATAATAAAATAAGACTCCCCAAAATATAAAGTAACCATTATGCATACTCCTTCTTGTAAAGCATGATAATTAGGGTAAATGCTCAATAGTTTACACAAGAGATAATACTTTGTGTTTCTTTTACAAAGCCAGGGAGATAACCTCATTAGTTCTCTAGGAAATAATGAATGGCACTGATGTTTTCCTGAGGCAATGTATATATTTTAATCATCATTATTGCAGTATATATATCCATACAGAGTTAGAGAGAAACTTTCTGGAGAAAAATTCCTGAGTGCTGGAATTCCTTTCCCTTCTTTGGCCCTCCTGCCCTCCCTTTCCACATTCTGTCCTGTGGGTCATCTTCTCTCAAGAGTCCCTTCCAGTGCTGCAGGACCTGCAGCTCCAAGGGGTGACTTTCACATAGTCTTCTGTCTTAACTATACACCTGGAAGTGTGTGAAGCGTCTGCCCTGAGAGTCATGTCCCAGTAGCTTCCAGCTTCCTCCTCTCCATCTTCCCACCTGCCTCTCGATTGGTGCAGGGGAGGCACCAGTGCAATGTATTAATAGGGGAGGCAGGAAAATGTTACACGTCACATCTCTGGTGAAGAGTGAGAAATAGGAAATAACCATAGTTTTTTTTTTTCTCCATACTTTGAGTTCTGTTCTCTTTAAGCACAAAAGTGCTTGTATAAAATAGAGCTCAAAAGATAGCTTCAGGAGCTTAAAATGAGAGATTTACATAGCTTCTGAACCAGTAACCTAGGTGAATAGATTCAGCCACTCAGACCCTTAAATAATATTTTCAGAAAAGGGACAATCTCCTTGAGTGCTCTGTGGCACTAATATGACAGCCATGATGGAGAGGGATGGCTGACCAGGCACCGGGGAGAGGGTGGGCACGGTGTGAATCATCTTAGTATCTTCCGAGTTTGTGAGTCTTGGAACAGAGGGGGAGGGATTAGAGTGGGTAGAAAGAGGGAAAGAGGGGGAAAGGGTAGCTAATTGGTGAAATCTGCTTGAGAGGCCAGTGATGCCCGAACACTGTCCTTTATACTTCAGAATTCTTGGGGAACAGGCTTCCTGTGGTTGTAGCCAATGGTCTCTCCTCCAGGAAATGAAGGCCCTTGAGAAGGAGCCATAAAGAGAGAAGACTTCACAGGCCTTCTTACCTCACCTCATAAAGCCACACTGATGGACATAATATGATTTCAAGGGTCGGGGACAGTTTCTGTTCCCTTCTTCCACTTGCTTTCTGATTCTTGAAACTTTTTTTTTTTTTTTTTTTTTTAAGACAGGAGATAAAAGCTTTCATTTTACAGAGAAGAAAGGGAATGAGACAGTGGAGTACTCCTTGGGTGGTCATCTACCTTCTCACTATTGCATTGCCTGTTTAGCCCAAGACTTCCTCTTCCCTTGCTCGTCATCTGCCCCAACACTGGTGCTCACTGACACCCCACTCTGAAGCCTCCTTATTGACATGAAGCATTAGATTGCCCAGGATGGTGGTTCTCAAAATGTGGTCTATGAACCAGCAGCATCAGCATCACCTAGGGACATGTTAGAAATACATCCCCACCCTAGACTCAGTAGTCTAGGTAACTTGTATGAACATTAAAGATTGAGAAGCTCTGGCCTGGAATACTTCTTCATAACTAGCCTTAACTAAAATCTGATTTGTAGATATGGTAATCATTATTGCATTTTTTGAATAGCTCAGTAACTAGTAATTTTATCATGTCCATAGCAAGTATTTATTGAGCACCTACTATATTCTTTTTTAAAAAAGATTTTTTATTTTTAAGTAATCTCTACACCCAATGTGGGGCTTGAACTCACAATCCTGAGATCAAGAGTCACACGCTCCACCAACTAAGCCAGCCAGGCATCCCTTAGTGCTTACTATATCCTTGGTACTACTGTGCTAGGAGTTGGGGATATAGGAATAATAGTCCTTGCACCACAAAGCTCACAGCATAGAAGTGTTATAAAAACAAAACAATACACGCAACAAAAAAAACATAATTTTTTTCCAAGTTTGTTCAAAGCTATGGCCTCTAATTAATACTATATTTTTCTCCTCATGTCTTTTACTTTTCTTCCATAATCAACGGACTTTATGAGAAAAAAAATCAACCTTGAAATATTAGCCTCTATTTCTCTCCCACTTCATAACTGTTATTACATTGCCAGTATAAGCTTCTGGTTGTAGTAATCTCAGGCCTACATAGAAAAGCAAATACATAAAATTTTTCAAAAAATTTCAGATTTTGAGAGTATTTGTTGTTCCACTTTCTCAGATTATTTTCCATGTATGCATCTCGTCTTCAGTTAGCAATGTTTCTCTCATTATTACGTGGCATATTCTGGAATTTTACTTGTTTCAGGTTTTGTGTGTGTGTGTATGTGTGGAGGGTCGTCAGGGGAGAGGAAAGGAAATGATTGTATATATGTATTGGGCTCAACTAAGCCTTTTTAAGTTTTGGAGATACCAGAAGGATACTTTAAAAGACGATCACGTACAATAGCATCACAGGGTAGGGCCCCAAGAATACCATTACAGGAGGCCCTTCTTGTGTTCATGGGAGCATAGGAGGACTGATTCCAGTGACTTCAGGAGAAGACTGGGGAGAGTGGGTTACAGAAGCCTCATCTGTGGGAAACAGCTGCTGCTTCTGCTGCCAGGGATGCTGCCATCCTTTGGAGTCAGAACCTCTGATTGATTTGAGTTTTTAGTTCTCTTGGTCAATAACAGATGATATGAAAAAATGGATCATTTTACCTTATGGGAAGTTATGGCATTTCTCTTATTTTTGAGATAGCTTTCTAGCATATTTCACAACAGTTTCTAGCATATTTCAAAAACAGTTTTGTGTGTATGATTTTTGTGTCACATTCTGCCATTACACTTTTCCTAGAAACCTATACTAATATAGTTACTAACAACAGAGTAAATGAAATTTCCAATATTTTGGCTTTTATTTGGTAGGTTTTGCCGTTTGTGACTTTTACTGCCGTTGTCCGCTAGTGTTAGCTGCCACAGTGCTGACCCAGCAGGTTGCTTCGGTTTGGAGAAGTGTGAGTAGCATTTGCGTTGCTTACTCAGCATGTTATTTCTCTTTGGAGCAAAGTGCAGTGGCTTCTGGTCAATTTTTGAATTGATTTTAGGATGGTTTTTAATGATTTATAAAGCAGCATTTAATCCTATACATCAGGTTTTGTCTGCCTCATGAAATCAGCTACTACATGAAATTGTCTAAGGCTACATCAATCGTCCACTAAAAACAAACACAGAAAGTAACTCTTTGAAGATTCTATGGCAGTCTCTGCCTACAACCAAAGTTTCGTGTGTGGTCATTTGACTTTTCAAAATGTTGAATTTCAGTGATTTCATCCTGTCAGATATTTCAAAAAATTGAAAATATGACTTCTTCCAATATAGAGGGAACATGTATCAAAGAAATCATTTGTATCTCTGCTGGATAAAAATCTATAAATTAGAGTGTAACTTCAGAGTCTGGTTATAATCAATGGTAAATAGTAAGTCAAGCAAAAGTACATTCTTGTAGAGAATTAAATAGACTTTGGGCAGATCTATTAGAGGACCCTACTGTGTGACATTGAAAAGATAAGCTGTTATCCCTTTGCTTTGTTTTCAGGTTTTAGATTTTTTTTTTTAAACAAATCACTTCCCTCTCATGATTGTAAACCATCTCCAAAGGTTATTCTTGATCATGTTAAAAGTTTGGTCACATTGTGTCTTGTCTTGTTCATTTACATTGATGCAACAAAGAATGTTAATTTGCCCATATAGGCCTCTTTGGAATATGGTCAGCAAATCTAGAGCCATTCAGTGTTGAGCAGGTGTTAAACCACAGAATTAACTTCTACCTGGTCACCATCTGCATCTCTAATTCCACTAGTCCTTTAGACTCTGTTCCCTTTTTATCAGTCTTTTATTTTCTCTCTTCTTCAGAAATTGTATAATTTCTATTGTCAGTCGTCTAAGTTTCCTGATTCTGTTATTTGCTTTAAAAAATAATTAAGTGTATACTAATTCAGCACAAAGCACACAAAGTTACTCTGGTGAGACAGAGAATTTCTGTTAGCTGGGCAGATAACAGAAAATTTAAAGAACACATTTTTATTACCTATTATTAAAAGCAAACTAAGTACTCTGAGAGAATTACTTCATATAGAAAACCTAACTCTGGTGTTTTCATAAAAACATGATATTTTGAATTAATGCATCAAACTAAGCATTTGTTGATCTTCTTTTTACATATTTCATTTCTTCTTTTTCGGTTCATTGCTTGCAAGTATTCAGAACCAAAGCACATACAGTTTACTTTCTCTAACCACCTGCAACTTCCTGTATCCATTTAAATTTGTCTTTCATTATTCCCTTCCATATTCAGGAACAACAAGACACTTTACTTTGAAACAAAACCACTTTTTTTTTTTTTTCTTTTGGAAGAAAAACACACTGGGGTGCCTGGTTGGCACAGTTGGTTAAGGGTCTGACTCTTGGTTTTGGCTCAGGTCATGATCTCAGGGTCGTGATCTCAGGATTGTGAGATCAGACCCCACATCAGGCTCCCCACTCAGTGCAAAGTGTGCTTGAGATTCTTTCCCTCTTCCCCTGCCCCTTCACAACCTCTCTCTCTGTCAAATAAATAAATCTTTTAAAACACACACACACACACACACACACACACACACACACACACCTCCCAATTTTTGCATACAATTTGTACTTCTCTGCTACAATCGTTCTAATATAGCTTCAACTGCTCAGCATTTAACCAAAGTAACTAACTTCTATTAATCAGAGAGAATCTGGAGGTAGGTCATCGTGAACTGTCTGTGACACACAAGCATTTTAGTGACCACAAAACTCACGAGCACAAACATCCTCTACAGTCACACACAGCTTTTTATAGCTTCTGAAAGTAGCAAAAACATACACATTTGTTAACAGAGCACAGAGGCATAAGTTGTCTACAATGTGCAAGAAAAAGAAAGAAAAGCACATATGTTAAAACTATGCCACACCTGGAACTAATGTGGCATTGTGTGTCGAACTACACTCAAAAGAAATTAAAAAGAAATAAAACTATGCTTACTTAGGTATTATATAGGTATCCAAGAATTATCCACTAATTAACTCAATTTCATATTTGTTTTTTGTCTTAAAAAAAGATCTTGAAAAACAAGTTTCAGCAGACACGTTATAGGACATAATTACTGTTGATACAAAATGTTTATCAGCTTTATAATTATAATTCTATCTAGTTGAACATATAATTTGCCTCAATTTAAAAAAACTATATAAAGTAAAAGTGACTTATCTGAACTTATAAATCAGTATAAAATGTCTAGCAACTTCAGATTCCTAGTTTCTTTGTGAGAAGTAAATACAAATCTTAAAAAAGTATGCTTTTTATTATATTCCAAATTGATAAAATTAGGGAAAAGACATGAAGCTCTTTTTAAGCAAAATTATGAAAATTATGAAAATCTGTTGTGATTTGTCTAATAATACTCACTTTCATTACATGAACTTGAATTATTATATAAAAATGCTTCTGAGCTAACAGTGCCTGTGAGAAGTTTTGTTTTGTTTTTTGGGGGGGAGGTGCAGAGGGAGAAGGAGAGAGAATCTCAAGCAGGCTCCACGCCCAGCACAGAACCCGATGTGGGGCTCGATCTTGCAACCCTGAGATCATAACCTAAGCCAAAATCGAGAGTCAGATGCTTAACTGACTGAGCCATGCAGACACCCCAATTTTTTGTTTTTTAAAGGCTAGCACACTCAGCATTAGAAGTTCAGTTTATTTTATATGAATTTTAGAAATATTAAATTTAATATGTTAAATTTTAAGTTTTTTGCAAATCCTTATTAGTCTATGTAACCAAAGAGAACAGAGTGTCTTTAAGAGGTTTTGTATTTAATGTATTAATACCGTCCAGAGGTAGGAAAATATTTCATGCTCACACATGAGAGAAAAATGCTTTTCTCAGTTTTTGATACAGAGACAGAAAGCTTGCAGCTTCAACTCTGTAACTGGAGACATAGGCCTATAGTAAATAGAAACAAAAAAACTCACCAGTCTCAATCTTAAAGATATTTTCTCCTTCCCTGTTTTTTTCTGAATTAGGTTGACCTCAAAAGTAGACAAAACAGCAATCCAAAAAGTCAAACATACTAGATTTTCTGTCATCACTCACTTGACAAAAAGTAGGTCCCGTTATATAGACAGAGATCACAAAATAGTCATACAATGAAATCAGATTTCTAATCGCTGTCTGTACCAGTGTGGAATAACTTATCAGGCATGTGCCGACCAGACTCCTGTATATGTGGAATGATCTCTAGTTACTTAGTTGAGATTGATCTAATGGTTTATTATTTGATAATCCTTGGGTTGCATGGTAGAAAAAGACATGACCCAAACCACAAATTGGACAAGATGCAGAAGGAATAATAGCCAGAAACAAAAATAAAGACATAAAATCAGAAGAATAAAAAACAGATACTTAATGAAGGAATAGTCATATTATTGCCCTTGGGAATTACTCCAGGACTCAAGAAGAGATGCTCCTGGGTGGGGGAAGTGGGAGGAAGAGCTCATAGGTTGTACTTCTTGGATAATACAGTAGAATAGACTCTAGCAGATGAGTCTTTTTTAGTTTAGAAAACTCACAAATTATTGAATATACTTATCAAAAAGTTAAAAACATGACTCATGCAAACATAAAGTAAGAATGTGTCAAAGATTTATTTAATTCATTAATGAGGGATCCAGCTGGAAGGTAAAGTTGGTTAATTTAAAAAAGAATTCAAGGAACAAAGATTTATATAGTCATTTCATGAAAGGCATGATGAAATAAACTTGCTATTAAATCAGAGACAGAATAAGTTATGTCTTTCGGAGAAATACAACTATAAGCATTAGGGTTATTTTTTTCTATTGGACAGAATCACCTCTTATCAGACAGAAATCCACAAATTAAATGTATCTTCATAGAGTATGGGCTATAATGAATAGAAAATAATGAGTCAAAGATATTTCTCCAGAAAATTAAGTAAATTTTGAGCAGACGTGTTGGACAATGTTCCAATATGATATTGAAAAGTAATTCAGGCTTCTTTTGCCTTATTTCCAAGTTTTGGTAATTTTCCTGAATAGTTTAACATCATAGAGTCAGCATTTTTCAATATTATAAAGGCTTAGAGAAACGATTGAATAACATCTGTTTGTTACGTCATGGCATATTGCTTTTATGTCCTTGAAATTCTTTGTTAATTTACAAAGACAGCAAGCAAACAAAAACGCTCTCAAATACAGAGAATAAACTGGTGATTGTCAGAGGGGAGATGGGGGAAGGGATGGGCAAAATAGGTGAAAGGGATTAAGAGGTACAAACTTCCAGTTATAAAATAAATAAGTCACAGAGATGAAAAGTACAACACAGGAAGTATAGTGGATAATATGGTAATAATGTATAGTGACAGATGGTGACCACACTTATTGTGGTGAGCACTGAGTAATGTATAGAATTGGTGAATTAATATGTTGTACACCTGAAACTAATATAACATTGTGTGTTAATTATACTTCAATTATAAAAAAATTAATTTACACAGAAAGTTCCAAAATTTGATATGGCATTTGATTTGCTAAACCTTATGTTGATCAAGGGAGGTCCTTCATTTATTTGTACTATTTAAACTTTCTGTGGTCATTTTTAAAGATGTCCACAAATTCTTTGATCTGTCTTTTACTTTAAGAGGTGGAAGTTAATTGCCCTCATCTTGGGTATAGCCTGGACTTAATGACTTTCTTATACCATAAAAGGTATTTATTTTGCTTCCTCTCAAATCCTTGTTCTGGGGGAAGCCAGCAGCCATGTTGGGAGGACACTCAAGCAGCCTGAGTAGTGAGGAACTGAAGCCTTTTGCCAAAAGCCGGCAGAAAGCTGAGGCTTCTGGCCAATATCCATATAAGTAAAATAGAGCTTCTGGCTCTAGCCAAACTTTCAGATAACTGCAGCCCCTACTGACATATTTTTTGGAACTTCATGAGAGACCTTGAACCATACCACTCAGCTAAGCTGCTACTGAATTCCTGACCCACAGTAACTATAAAATAGTAAGTGTTTGTTGCCTTAAGCTTCTCAGTTTGGAAGTAATTTGTTGCATAGCAATTGATATTTAATATGACTTAATAAATTTTTTTTCTCTTTTTTGGAAGCTGGCAAAGTAGAATTTTGTTCCTGCTATTAAATAATCAATTTTCTCAAGCATTAGAGATAAGGAGCTTATAATATCTTGTGTGACCTATTCGTTGCTTGGTTCTCAGCTGACTTTAAATATGGTGGCCTCCTGGTTATAACTTGCTTACTGGGCATTGCTCAAGGCTTGTTCGGATGGACTTCTGAGTCTACATCCAGAACATATAGGCTCAGAGGTTGAAAATCATGTTCTTTCAGACAAAACCCCTCTAGTGGTTACCTCTTATGTCATGGAACATAGCTTGGACACTAAAGATGGGTTGATTCCCTTGTCTGAAGGTTGAGCCCTGTGTTCTTTTGGACAGCTTCTATACCCCTATGGTTAATAGACTGGGACATGTATCCATTTATTAAATGTGACATATTTACACTTGTAGAAATGTATTTTTGGGTCACTTATGAAAGTAGATTCAGTTTTCCCATTTATTTATTAGACTGGGAAAGATCTATTTAATGCAGTAGAAAAATAAAGAAGTTCCTGACAAGGTGATGAATGATCATGGGCTGCTATATCCCTCCAGTCCAAGCCTGGAGAACCAAATAAAGAAGAATCAGTGTATGAATAACTAAACTAATGACTGTGAGAAATACTCAAGAAGGTAGCTGTGACCTGGTGTGTGTGTGTGTGTGTGTATGATTGTGTATCGGGTAATAAGTTGGGATGGAACTTTTGAATTGTGGACTTTTCTCTCTGGGTACATTGCCCTGGATAATTATTGTTTGCTCCCATTTAACTGTAGAACAGAAAAAAAATGGTAGTGCCAGTCCAGTATCTCCAGGGCTTGTGGGGCAACATTAGGGTGATGTCAGAGACTGGCTTGAATGAAGAATAGATAACAAAGAATGACTTGATGCCCCTCAAGCATTCCTCCCTGCTCATTTCTCCATCCCTTTGCACTCCAAATTAGGTTGATATATCAAGAAAGAACAACCCTTAGAAGAGAGCAGTTTCAAGGTGAGAGGAGTAGAAATATTCTCTGAGAGCCGGGGTCACAGGAAGGAGGGCAATACATAGGACCAGTAAAGACATTGAGCTCCCTGGCCTGGGGTGCAGTCACCCCTTCTTCATAAACCTATGAAGAGAACACAAGCTGAGTTCTGATCTTTGCCCTTCTCACATTTCAGCTAAGTCAGATAATTCCTATAGGGTAAAATAAGCCTCAATTGGCAGGTAGTTGAAAGCACAAAATAGCTGAAAAGAATGCCTAAACATAGAAAACACACTGGATTATCTATAATAGGCAAATCAGAATTAATGAAACAGATTAAGAATTTAAAATAAATGTTATAAATGTCCTCAAAGAGAGGAAACAATATTGGTTGCATGAAGTACGAAGGAGCAATTACAATAAAGAGCCAAATAGAAACAGTGAGTATAAAAATTATAACAATGGAAATAAAGAATTTCAGTGAGGGATAAGTAGTACAAAAGTTATAGGCAAAGAATAAATTAATAAACTGAAAGATCAGGCTAAGAGTATCTCCCAGAAGACACAGGCAGGAATGAGAAACAACAATGAAAAATGTAAGAGAAAAAGTTATGAAAAGGGAGATGAATAAGAAGTGCTAATATACCTATGGTAGAGTCCCAGAAAGACAGGAAAGGGGAGGAATTTAACAGAGATGAGGACACAGTTGAGAAATAATGACAAAGCGTTTATTAGAGTTAAGAAAAAGGTGAACGATAGTTGTATGAAAGAGCTTATGGAGTACCAAATAGGTTAAAGAAGGAAAACCTCATACTTAGAGGTGTGAAAATTAAGAATGTCAGATTTAAAGAGAAAAATGTAAAATTCTAAAAGTTTCTTAATAAGAAGATGATCCACAAAATTAAAAATACCACATTGAAAGTAGACTTCTTTTTTTTTTTTTTTTTAAAGATTTTATTTATTTATTTGACAGAGATAGAGACAGCCAGAGAGAGAGGGAACATAAGCAGGGGGAGTGGGAGAGGAAGAAACAGGCTTCCAGCAGAGGAGCCTGATGTGGGGCTCGATCCCACAACGCCGGGATCACGCCCTGAACCGAAGGCAGACCTTAATGACTGAGACACTCAGGCGCCCCTGAAAGTAGACTTCTTGATAGCAACACTGGAGGCAAGAAGACAATGAAGTAAATAGTCAACATGGTAAAGAAAAATGACTTCAAACTATAGTGTTTTTAAAGATTTATTTATTTATTTGAGAGAGAAAGATCATGCACAAGCAGGGGGAGGGGCAGAGGAAGATGGATAGAGAGAATCTCAAGCAGACTCCGGGTTGGAGGTGGGGGAGGCCATCGTGGGGCTCTATCCAATGACCCTGAGGTCATGACCTGAGTGTAAACCAAGAGTCAGACGTTTAACTGACTGAGCTACCCAGCCACACCTAAACTATAGTGTTTTTATTTTTTATTGTTAAAAAAGATTTTACTTATTTATTTGACAGAGAGAGAGAGAGAGAGAGAGAGAAAGAGAGTTTGAGCACAAGCAGGGGGAGCGACAGAGGGAGAGGGAGAAGCAGGATCCCTGCTGAGCAGGGAGTCTGATGCGGGGTTTGATCTAAGGACCCTGGGATCATGACCTGAGCTGAAGGCAGACACTTAACTGACTGAGCCACCCAGGTGCCCGAACTATAGTGTTTTTAAAGAGCAACTACCCCAAAGATACAGATGTAGTGAAAAGAAGGGGCACCTGCACCCCAATGTTTATAGCAGCAATATCCATAATAGCCAAACTGTGGAAGGAGCCAAGATACCCTTCAATAGATGAATGGATAAAGATGTAGTTCATATATACAATGGAATATTACTCAGCCATCAGAAAGGATGAATACCTACCATTTGCATTGACAAGGATGGAACTGGAGGGGATTATGCTAAGTGAAATAAGTCAAGCAGAGAAAGACAATTTATCATGGTTTCACTCATATGTGGAACATAAGGAAAAGCTCGGAGGACCACAGGGGAAGGGAGGGAAAACTGAATGGGAAGAAATCAGAGAGGGAGACAAACCATGAGAGACTCTGGACTTTGGGAAACAAACTGAGGGTAACAGAAAGGAGGGGGTGAGGGGGGTGAGATAGCCAAGTGATGGGTATTAAGGAGGGCATGTGTTGGGATGAGCACTGGGTGTTATATGCAACTAATGAATCATTGAACACTATATCAAAAACTAATGATGTATTACTATGTGCTGGCTAACTGAATGTAATAAAAAAAAAGGTGATTCCTCACTTCAAAAAAAATATGGAGCAAGTACCATTTATTAAGTCCTTGGTTAATACAACATTTCAATAACTTGCATGTATCATCAATTGCCCTGACACTGCTTCATATTAGATGTTAACATTCTTTCATTACAAATGAGGAAAGCAAGGCTCATAGGACTTAAGCAATTTTCTTGAGGTAACCCAGATAGTGGAAGGGAATGAGGATTGAAGCTCAAATCTAATTATGAAGTTTTTCAAACTATAATTTTATATACAGCTAAACTACCTTTTAAATGCAAGATCGTCACAAAGGTAGTTTCTTCTAAATTTTAATTTATTTTTGTTTTTATTTTTGACAAAGATCATTTTAGTCATGACATGGCCTTAGAAATTTTGACACATAAAGGCCATATTTTAAAACTGTCTTGGAAGAAATGCTCCAGGAAGGAGAGAAATAAATTCAGGAGGATGATTTGAGTGATATATGAAGTATGGGTCATAATAACTTAGGAAAGTGTTTTATGACTCAAACAAGAAAAGTCTCCCCATAAAGAAACAGAAGTATATCATTGAAATTCCGAATTAAATTCTAGGCTATATCAACATGGTCAGGGATGGGAGGTAGGGTACAGCAACCAGAGGGAGAATATAATAAAATACTTTTTCATTTTGTGGGAAAATATTCTCCCCTACTCAGCTTTTTTGAGATGTAATTGACATGTAATACTGTGTAAGTTTATGATGTACAGTGTGATGATTTGATATATTGTGAAATGGTTATCATAGTACAGTGAGTTAACACATCTATCACCTCATTTGTTGCTGTCTTTGTGTGTGTGTGTGTGGTGAGAACTTTTAAGATTTATTCTCTTAGCAGCTTTCAAGTATACAATACAGTATAAATAACTGTGGTCACCGGGCTGTACAATAGGTCCTCAGGACTTACCCATCTTATAACTGGAAGTTTGAACCCTTTGATCACCTTAACCCATTTCCCCCACCTCTTTCCTCCTGGCAACTGCCAATCTTTCTGTTTCTATGAGGTTTTCTCTTTTCAAGAGTCCACATATAAATGAGATCATATGGTATCTTTCTCTCTAATCTATTTTACTCAGCATAATGCCTTTCATCTATGTTGTTGCAAATGGCAGGATTCCCTTGTTTTTATGGCTGAAAAATATTCTCTTGCATATATATACCACAACTTCTTTATCTGTTTATCCATCGACTGACACTTAGGTTGCCTCTATGTCTTAGCTATTGTAAATAATGTTGCAATGAACATGGGGGTGCAGATATTTCTTTGAGATAATGATTTTGTGCCCTTCGGATGTATACCCAGAAGCAAAATTGCTGAATCATACAGTAGTTCTCTTTTTAACTTTTTGAGGAAACTCCATACTGTTTCTGTAGTGGCTCCACCAGTTGACATTCCCACCAATAGGGTACAATGATTTCCTTTTCTCTGTATCCTTGCCAAACTTGTTCTTTCTTATCTTTTTGATAGCAGCCAATCTGACAGGTGTGAGGTGATATCTCATTGTGGTTCTGATTTGCATTTCCCTGATGATGAGTCATGTTGAGCACCTTTTCATGTACTTGTTGCCATTTGTTTGTCTTCTTTGGAAAAATGTCTATTCCAGTCGTTTGCCTGTCTTTCAATCAGTTTATTTGTGTTTTTGCTGTTGAGTTGTATGAGCTCCTTATACATTTTAGATACTAACCTCTTATCAGATATATAATTTGCTATTTTCTCCCACTTTGTGGGTTCCCTTTTCATTTTGTTATTTCTTTTGCTGTTCAGAGCTTTCCAGTTTGACCTGGCCCCACTGGTTTTTTTTTTTTTTTTAAGATTTTATTTATTTATTTGACAGAGAGAGACAGCGAGAGAGGGAGCACAAGCAGGGGGAGTGTGAGAGGGAGGAGCAGGCTTCCCGCTGAGCCGGGAGCCTGATACGGAACTCAGTCCCAGGACCCTGGGATCATGACCTGAGCCGAAGGCAGACTCTTAATGGCTGAGCCACCCAGGTGCCCCCACTAGTTTATTTTTGCTTCTGTTGTTGTGCTTTTGCTGTCATATCCAGAAAATTATTGCCAAGACCAATGTCAAGGAGCTTTTCTGTAAGGAAATATTTTTAAGTATTGAAGGTTTAGTAAATTGATGTGGATGAATGAACATGAATATGTATCTTAATAAGATAAGGATATCCACCGGAAATACAAATAAATGCATAAAATTTTCTTTAGCACTCATCATGATGAACACTGAGTAATGTACAGAATTTTTGAATCAGTATATTGTACACTTGAAACCAAGATAATGCTATGTTGACTGTATTGGAGTTAAGTAAATAATAAAATAATAAGAGTAACTTTCAAATGTCCATAAATTTGGAAACCAATATTAACTGCATGTATCCTTATAGTAAGTATAAAATATTAACAAAATAGAAAAATAATTAGAAGTGATGAATAATGAAAATTTACATAGAAATATGTAAAATGCAGTTAAAATAGTACTTTAAGGGAAGTTTTATTAAAAACAAATGAGCTGGGGTGCCTGTGTGGCTCAGTCGATTAAGTAGCTGACTTTTGATCTCAGCTCAGGTCTTGATCTCACGGTCATGAGTTCGAGCCCCACATAAAAAAACAACAAACAACAAACAAAAAGTCCAAATGAACCAAACACTCAGATCAAAAAGTTTGAAAAATACTGATAGAAGAGACCTTTCTAAGAGGAAAGAAAATAAAAAGTATAAAGGCAGAAATAAATAGATGACAAAAAACAGAGATTAACAAAACCCAAAACTCTTTCTCTGAAAAATTAAGGTAAAAGAGAAGTGCAAATAAAGAAAATAAAAATTAAAAATGAAGATATGACTCTAGATCTAAGGTTTCAAAATATGAACTATATGATAACAGGTTTGATAATTTAAAGTAAAAAAACATACATGATAGAAATAGAAAAAGAAAAAAGAAAATTAAGTTGCTAATAATTATAGAAAATGGAAATAGAACTCATACATCTTCTCTCTCAAAATCTTCTCACTCAGTTTTTTAGATAAGTTTTACCAAAATGTTAAGGATCTGATAGTCCCTAAGGGAACAATGAAGGGGGGGAAATCAGAGGGGGAGATGAACCATGAAAAACTATGGACTCTGGGAAAGAAACTAGGGTTTTAGAGGAGAAGGGGGTGGGGGGATGGGTTAGCCATGTGATGGGTATTAAGGAGGGCACATATTGCATGGAGCACTGAGTGTTATATGCAAACAATGAATCATGGAACACTACATCAAAACCTAATGATGTGCTATATGGTGACCAACATAACATAATAAAAAAAAAGAAATAAAACATCCCACAGATAAAATTAAAAAAAAAAAAGGATCTGATAGTCCCTGTCTTACTGTTCCATGATAGAAAATAGAGTTACCTAACTTATTTTATGCAACTATAGTAACTTTAATTTCAAAACTGCATAATGTGGTAATATTTATTTATATACTGTATACACACACACACACACACACACACCCCATTTAGTGTATGAAGATAGATGTAAAAATCCTAAGTAACATGTTAGCTAGTTGAATCCAAAAATGCATTGAAACAATATTAATATTATTTTATCCCAGGAATGCCAGAATGATTTAATATTAGGGAAACAATCAGTAGAATTTAACATATATATGGAATAAAGAAGAAAATTTTTTTATTATCTCAACAGATGCAGAAAAAGCATTTGACTAAATTCAGTGTTGACACATAATTAAAAAAAATCTTTTAAAATCAGGAATGGAAGGGATTTGTTTACTTTGATAAAGTATATATATTGAAAACTTTTATACATTTTATACATTTAGAGAAAATTCAGCTACATGTCCATTAGGGTTAAGAATATGACAAGAGAGGCGCTTGGGTGGCTCAGTATTGGAGTGTCTGCCTTCAGCTCAGGGCGTGATCCCAGAGTCCTGGGATCAAGCCCCACATTGGGCTCCCTGCTCCACTGGGAGGCTGCTGCTTCCTCTCCCACTCTCCCTGCTTGTGTTCCCTCTCTCGCTGACTGTCTCTCTCTCTCTATCAAATACGTAAATAAAATCTTAAAAAAAAAAAAAAAAAGAACACGACAAGATAACTACTATCACCATAACTGAGTAACATGATTTTGGAAGTCATGTTTAACACTATAAGACAAGAAAAATGTATAAGATATAAGATTTGAAAGGAAATTGTTTTTATTTGCAAATGATATGATGATCTTCATAGAAAACCCAACAGGACCAACAAAAAAAGCTATTAAGGAGGGCACTTATTGCAATGAGCACTGGGTGTTATATGCAAATAATGAATCATGGCACACTACATCAAAAACTAATGAAGTACTGTATGGTGACTAACATAACAATAAAAAAAAAAGATTCCATATATTTTTAAAAAAGCTATTAGAAATAATGCTGGTAAGAATTTAGCAAATTTGCTAGGTAAAATATCTAACAAAAGTTAGTAATATTCAAATAAGCAATAATCAACTAAAAATGTAATAAAATATAAGATAACATACACACAAGTAAGACTGTGTTATATCTATGAATCAAACCATTAACGAATGCATAAGAACTTAGAATAAAAGATTTTTATAATCCTATTAAAGGACATAAAAGATTAAAATAAATGAAGCAATGTTCCATGTTGATAGACAAGAGGACTTACCTAAATAGTTTTCTATAAATTTAATGCTGAATTCCAACTGGATTTTTCAGGAACTTGCCAAGTACATTCTAAAATGTATAATACAGTTAACAAACAGTGACATCAAATCTGAAAAAGAACAAAATGAGGATTCTTATCCTACAAGATATTAAGTCATACTACATAGATATCAGAAATAAAATAGTTTGTCTGACTCATGAATAAACAAATTGGCCAATGGAGTATAAAGAGCTCAGAAATAGATTTATTTAAGTATGGGAACTAAACTAAATGTAGCATCACAAATTAATGGAGGAAAATATGGACTATTTGGTATAAAATGCTGTAAAAAATCTCACTAAAATGGAGAAAAATATTGCTAGATCCTCATCACACACCAGTTATAAATGCAGATTCCAGATAAATTCAAGTAAAAATGTAATGAAATCGACTACATCAAAATTATGGATTTCTGTTCAGTAAAGGGCATTGCAGATAATATTAATACACGGATAATGGGAAAAAAAAACTTTGACATTTTAAACAGACAAAGGTTTAATATACAAATATAGAAAACTGAGAAGCGATAAAAATAAACAGAAAACTGAGAAAAAATATGAACGGCACATAAGAATGGTATAGTCTATATGGTAGAAGTTTTATGAACTCGTCTATAATCTAAGATATGCAAATAAAAAACAATGAAATATCACTTTACACATATCAGAAAATAAAAGTTAAAAAGGAGGGTAAATACTGAATGTTGGCAAGAATGTGAAGAAACAGGAACTCACTTGTATTGTTTAGGGTAGTGTTAATAGGCACCATCATTGTGGACAGAGTTCTGCTGTGTTGGGAGAAACATGTGTATGCCCTATGACCTAGTGTTCCCCTCTTGTGTGCATGTCTCTTGGGAACTCTACAAAGATTTATAAAGGAACATATTCAAGAAATTTTTTTTGTTCCATTATTTTTGGTATCCGAGAGCTGGAGGTAAACTTCATCTGTGGTAGATTGAATTATTGGTCCCTAAACTTCATTCTTCTATAGCAATGTAATATATCCACCTCCTTGCCAGGCTCAAGGTAGACAGGGTAGACTTCTTACTTGGCTTTGAGTTAGAACATGTGACTATGTTCACACGAAAACCTCTCTGTGGATGTCCATACCAGGTTTGTTTGTAGTAGCCAGAAACTGAAATAACAAAAATGTCCTCCATCATGTGTGTGGTTAAACTGTGTCCATTTATACCATGGGATATTATTCAGTAATGAAGAGAAACAAGCTTTCAATACATGCAATGATCTGGATGAATCTCCAGAGTTATGTTGAATGTAAACAGCCAAGATCCAAAGGATTACATACTATATGATTCCATTTATATAACATTCTTGAAATGACAAAAGTATGGATATGAACAAGTTAGTGGTCACCAGGGTTTAAGCAGGAGGTGTGGGCAGGAGGGAAGTGAGTGTGATTTTAAGTGGGCAACAGGAGGGATTCATGTGATAATGTAAATGTTCTGTATTTTGACTGTATCAATGTCAATATCCTGGTTGTGATACTGTACTTTAGTTTTGCAAGATGTTGAAATGAATAAAGAGATCTGTATTATTTCTTACTACTGTGTATGAACCTACAATTATCTTAAAATAAAAAGTTTAATTAAAAAATACATTAAGCTTCCTCCTATTTTGACGAGGGGAATATGAAAGAGATAAAGAAATGAAAGGGAAAATAGAGTAAAAAATAAGCAGACCTTTAAATGGATTGACTAGGAATATGAGCTCTAGGATACCAGGAATGATTTGCTCATTTCTGTACCTGGATGTTTTTTTAAGGGAAAAAAAAGAAGGAAAATGTATAAAGCTCAAAATTGGGATGCCACCTTTTTTTCCTTTTGGAAATACAGTAGATATCATCAGTTAATTACTTATTCAACTAATGTAATTTTAAGAACCAAGAATATGCCAAACTGTTTGCATACTTTAGAGATATTAGTGTACAAAATAAAAGTCTCTGCCCTAATGGAGATTATAGTCAACTTCTATTTCTGGCTTGATAGCTTTACAAAAATAACGGTCTAAAGGAATTTTCTTGAATTCAGTTATCCCCTAAATTAGAATGTAGTGATTAATCATAAGTGTGCATATGTAAACTTATAATAAGTGGTATAATATTCTTGATATTTTGAGACTAATTGAGTGGAATTTTCTTGTGAAGAGAATTTCTTACTAATTCTGGCCCTGAATACATCCCCTTATCCCCTCCCCCCGAAAAAGTTAACATATAAAGAGAGAATTATTTCCTTTTCCTTTGAGAACCAGATCACCTCGGAGGAGCATGTATAGTTTGTCTGAATAGGACCAGGAGGTAGGGACTGGATGGAGGGGAGATGTGTCCAGGAACCAGCCCAGAGGGTCCTTTAGCAGAGCGCAACTTGGGCTGGGTGGAAGAGGTTGTGCAATTAGATCAGGGAGAGTGGAGAGTAGATCTCTGATGGGGGACTAGGCAAGGGAGTGAAGGAACAAACAAGCAAGGTATGTCCATGTCAAAAGGGGAAATTGCAGGTTCATTTTTGTGCATGGGCTGATTTGCTTTGTCAGGTTGGGAGTAGAAGATACTAAATAGAACCATGGTGTGGTGTAATTTTGAAGAGCTGAGGGTGACTTCTCTTCCATTTTTCCCTCCAGATCTACACACCACCCTGCTGTGTGCCCTGGGAGGTTGACTTTATGGGCTGCATTCACAGATTTTCTTACCTTTTGGCTTTCAGTTGGATTTGGACAACAGGAGTCACCGGCAGGATATGGAAGGGAAAAAGAAAAATGAGGTTGGGGCATTCACTTCCCTGGATTCCTCACTTCTGGGACACTGTGGGATGCTTATTTCCTTGGCAAAGGCCACATTGCTGTCAGACAATCTTCTCCATACTGTGTCTCCCCTGGGGCTAGTGATTGTCCCTCTTCTTGCCAGTTCAGACCTGGAGATAGTGACAGTTTACTGCTGTTACCAACTCCAGGGGCCCACACCATTCCTATTCCTTTCCTAAATGATTGTTAGAGGTTTTTTTGTTTTTTGTTTTTTGTTTTTTTTTTGTTAATCTCTTCTCAGTTGCCCAGTTGAGCATGCCATCTCTTCCTTGCTGGCACTCTCATATGGAAGTCATTTAGTCCAGCATTCCTCCCCATCTAAAACCTCTGCAGTAAGAGGAACTCACCAGCTACACTGGGCATCAGGCTGTTCTGTTTGTCCTCATAGGTTCATGCTCTCCCTTCCCAGCCAACATTAGTTTTGTGTTTCTCCTCTCTTCTTTTGGGTAAGCCCTTGAAAACCTGAAGCACTTAAGTGCCTCTGGTGCTACTGCTTGGAGTTCCTTTAAAACACTTCCTTTCTTCCTCATTGGGAATTACTTGACATTGTGTCCCTTAACTTATGTTTTAGAACTTCTCATTTCTTTTAAATCAATTTTCTTTTAGTTCTTAGGCCTATTTAATCACACTTATCTTTCCTCTGAAGTTTCTCAAATCTGCTTTTCTCAAGAATGCTGTACGCAGAAAGGGAAAAGCAGCTCCTTACAGCTAGGAACTGACCTGGCTCTCTCAGCTAGGATGTGGTGTTTTTATGAATGGGCCTGGCACTTACAGCTGGGCCATGATGTTCTCTTGTTGAACATAACAATTTTACAGAACATTAACATCAGACAAGGTCACTCTGTGACTGTGATGGATCAAGACAAAAGAGGACCACTTTGTAATCATGTCTAAAACACGAACACCAAACATCCCTTATAAGTGATCACTGCTTTTTTTTTTCCAGTCACAATGTTAGACTCCCTCTGTTCTTTTCACCTTTAGATTAGAATTATTAAGATACCCAATCACAAAAATTAGCTCTGCTTTCTGACAGCTTCTAATCCAGAGCAAAGCCCTATTTCTTGAATCTTCCCATAAGCACCTAAAAAACAAGCCCAAATCCTATGACGTTCTTTAACAGCTTCTTCCGGAGATGACCCATGGTTCTCCATGGTGTGTTCTCCTCCATTGCAATATGTAATAAACCTGACTTTGTTTAACTGCAAGTGAGGTTCCGGTTGTCCTTTGATTGGAGGCCATGGACAGTACATATCTGACTGTTCCTACCATCCATTCCCTTGTCTTTTCTGGATTCCTACAAGACATGATCACTTTCCTATATGATTCCCATTATTACTTCTTTGCTCATGAGAATTAAACCTAGAGAGGTGTTTCCTTTGTTGCCTTCTCAACCTGTGAACAATGAAAAGCTTTCTGAGGGATAAAGTGTTAAGATTAAACTCAACCCAGCAATGTTGCAGAACATTGGTGATTACTTCAGCTCTGAAAAAGAAAGTCTTTTAAACATTTTTTTCTCTTTACTGAGCCTTCCTCAAGCACTCTTATTCCCTAACTTTCATCCCTCTTGACAACTCCCAATAAATGTGGTTAGGCAGTAAGTACCTCCAGAACTCTGTGTTAACCACTGAAGAAAAAAAAAAAAGTAAGGAAGGGTTGGGATGTGAGATAGGGGTAAAGAGGTGCTAATGAGGTAAACATCCCTTAGTGAACTTCAGTACTTAGGGCTATTCATAGGCTGTGCTCTACCACATGGGGATTTGTTTCATTTGAATCTTTTCATTGACATTCCAATCATCTTCCTAATATTTTGAATTTGTTTCATTGACTAAGGGGAGAGTGCTGTACTTGTTTTAGATAACATTTATTTTCGCTGGATCTCTTTGGTTTCAATGCACAGACTATGTTGCTCACTTATATGTCGAAGGTGAAATTTTGGACAGTGGGAGGGATTTTTAGACATTTCAAAAGGTGTGAAGCTGACTTATCACCCCAGATTTAGGGTAGACCCTGATTATTGAAGACAAGGAGCAGGAAGAGTGACAAGAGGCATCTATGATAATTGTCA
Organism: Ailuropoda melanoleuca; assembly: GCF_002007445.2. Classification (NCBI taxonomy): domain Eukaryota; kingdom Metazoa; phylum Chordata; class Mammalia; order Carnivora; family Ursidae; genus Ailuropoda; species Ailuropoda melanoleuca. The sequence continues at coordinate 20,873,841 of NC_048233.1, forward strand.
GCCTCTACTCTTCTCCCCAGTCTTTGCCTTCTTCAGTTTCACTTCAAGGATTTCTACACGTTAGCTCTGGAGGACTTCAAGTGTTGCCCACTTACTCTACTCAGGAAAATCTGATAAGGGATCTGGCCAAAGATATGTTTAGTCCAGGGTACTAAATGATGGAGCTATTGTGCATCCAGCAAATAAATTATTTTGTTTTTACTTCGTGTAATCTCTTGGGCTGTCTCTTTCTTGTACTCACTGAGTTCTTCTTGGAGTCTTCCCTGTAGGTAGTATAGGCCTAAGATTGCCTCTACTTAGGTTGGCTATTCTCTTCCCTTGCTAGCACACTGGTCACTGGATAGCTAAGGGTAAACTCTGGTGCAGAGCCTATGGTGATGAGTAATTGTCTAGAATAGGGGTCAGCAAACTATGGCATGTGAGCCAAATCCAGCTTAATGCCTGTTTTTGTAAGTAAAATTTTATTAGAAAGCAGCCATGCCCATTCATTTAAGTATTGTCCATGACTGCCTTTGTTCTATAATGGTAGATTTGATTAGTTGTAACAAAGATTGTATAGCCCCCAAAGCTTAAAATATTTACTATTTGGCCCTTTACAGAAAAAAATTGATAATGCCTAGTTTAGAAGATTGTTTCCTGAAGTATGATGTATAGAGCACTAATTCCAAGAAATATTAATAGTTAATTCATAAAAATGAGTTCTGTCGTTAAATGAGTTTGTGAGTTACCATGGTTATAAAATTCAAGCACATTTCTTAATCGTGCATCTTTTTAGTGTCTTAAATGTATGTATATTTAATTAATATGCCCTTATTTATTTATATATTTAAGTAGAAATATTTGTATAAATAATATAAATATAACTATATAAAATAAAAATAGTAGTTATTAAATCAGATAAAATATACTTAATTAAATATATGTAGTGTGATGTATGATTCCCTAAGAGATTGTAATAATATTCAAAGTTTTCCAAAGGCACTTGGCCATATAATCCTTTTGGCATAGATTATTCATTCTATGAGACTGGTGATCCATGGAACATACTTTGGTAAATGCGAGTCTAAATTGTTTAACTGCTTATCATCCAAGAAGAAAGTATTACTGTAGGTTCACATGGATCAAGGTTTCCATATAATTGTTTAGGATCAAGTCCCTAGCTAGTAATAAATAATGTGTATTTCCCTAACTTTCTCTATCATACTCTCTTTAATGGGCCTAGTTGGTGTCGTTGAACATGAGTCTCCTGAATTTCTCCCAGGTTCTTTGCAACAGATCAGGCTTGGATCTAACCTAAGCTTAAACAGAAGTTCTCCCAGTGAGGTCTTTCTCAACACCTCCCCACCTGACCTTGGACTAGGTTAGGGACTCCTAATCTATGACAGCATTTTCATACTTTATTATTGCTAGTGACTTTTAGGGGGTCTTTCTACTCATTTGTAAACTCTAGAATGGCTGAAACCCTACTCTTCAAGGTAGTATACATTGTGGGCATTTACTAAATGATTGTTGAATGAATGATTATGACTCTGCATGTGAGTTGGCCTCTGGTTGCTCTTCCAAGTCACAGCTGGTCTTCTCTTGTGTGCTCCAGTGCCCCAGATTGGACTAATGCTTTGGTTTCTTTGATCTTGTCTTATAGTCTCTTCCCGTGGTTCTGGGGCCTTGCTCTTGAACCTCAACAGGGTGATAAGGCCCTTGCTATTCTTAGTTCTTTGGTTCTCTTTTCTCCTTCCTATTGCCTATAATTTAGATGGATAGATGGCCTTAGACTAGAAACAGTTGATCTTAAAACTTCCAAATATCAATGGCCCTCTGGATCCCATTCTCCATGCAGGGATCTTGTACCATCTGTTGCAACCCTAGCGCTGACAGTTGGCTAAATCAAGATAGAATTTCCCACTCTTTCTGGACATTTGCCTTGCTTACTGCTGGAACCCCTGCTGTTGGCTGGGTTTGTGTCTTGGCCCTGGTATGTTGGTGTTGTACAAACTCTGGCTTCTTCACCCTCCTGTTTTACTCAAGAAACCACTGTCTGTCCATCCTTAGTCCACCCCTAAAAAAATAATTTGAGAAAAGAGATTCAGACTTTCTAAACTTATCACTGCTGCCTTAACAGAATTTTCTTTCCTGATTACTCCTAGGGGTTGTGACTCATGTTCGTGAATATTTATTATACTTTTTATGACTTCAGTAAAAGTTGGTTTAAAGAAAATCCTGCCTTAAAATTAGGGAATTGAATCACAAAACTGACAGTCTTGGGTTGGAAATATGGGAACTCTCATTTGTGGGGGGTGGGGGTGGGGAGGTGGGTGGGGGAGAACAGGAAGCCTTAGAGGGATCAGATTAACTTTTATTTTCCATGCAGCATCTTCAAAACAAACTGATGAAGTGTAGATTTGGGAATAACAACAATTCAATTCAGTTCAATAATTTAATAATTCGATTAAATATAGTGAATAACTCAGTTAAATATGATGATATTTAAAATGAATAAAGAAGGGGGTAATATTGTGAATTACTTTATTGATGGCTATTCTGCTACATGTTTGATATTTAGCTTCATTTTTGCTGTATAAACTCAACCAATAGATTAGTGATAGAGTCTGGCTTAAAGACATTATCTTCTCATAGAAAATTTCTTCTGTGCTGCTTTTTTTTAGTTTTTTTTTTTTATGAAGTGTAATTCAGTCCAATAAGAATTTCTTATATGTGTTGTAGCCTTAGGAATATATGTTGGAAGTCCCTGGCACTGTACCTGAACTCAAAGAGCTTATTCTTTATTCTCAACAGGGAGTCAAAAATGCATACTAAAACAAAAAAAAAATTATGAAACCATGAAAGGCTAGATCAAGGTCAAGAGCTCTATGTTAAATTCTATTGCTGCCCTGAGCCTCAGCAACTATTATGGTGCCAGAACTATTTAGAAGACCAAGAAAGAACTACATGTTTTAATTAAATAACACATGGCAGAAAGCACAAGATACCAGCTTGGGTTTATCAGGCAGAACAGGAGCTATCCTTGTGCTAAACAGACAGGCACTAAGGAAAAGAGAGAACCCGAGAGACAAGTCTAAAAAAGCTTGGGAGCTATTTAATATAACATCCTAGGACGAAATCTAACGCTACCCGTAGACGTGAGGGGAGCCACATTTAAGAAAGGCAGCCTGGTGTAGAATAATGATGGAGTAAAGTAAATGACACGGAACTATGACAAATTCAAAACCCAACTGGAAAATTAGGAAAGAGAATGAAGTGTCGTGTATAATGACACCCTGACAATTACCCTCGAGCAGCGGGGCATGTCCTGACACATTTACCTATCCTGGTGCTGCAGGCAGTGGTGTCTAGGCTTTCTGTTTGCACAATGAGGCTTTGTGCACCACTGTGGCCCATTTTCCATCTCTGTGTCTCTGTCAGGCGTGGGGCTTAGAATGGCCGGCTTCTACTGCTTGTTAAAAGGAGTTCAGGAGAACAGACACCATAGGACCTGCAGGTCAGCCGTATTCATATCTTTCTAAATGAAGACAGGATGTTTTAAAAATGGAAATCACTAATACTAAAAGTCATATATGAAATTCTACAACAAGGAAAAACCCCAAAAAAGAAACTGACTCCTAGACCTAGACAAGGTGTCAAAATTTAAGATTATTTTATCCTCCTGTATACAAAATTGCAGAGAAAAACAAAGCAGCAGGAGGTCCAAACATGTCAATCAAAGAGGAGACAGCACATTCTAGACTGGGAATATAATTAAGTAGAAGATATAAAAATAGGATTTCCCAACCTGGCAAGTGGAAATATAAACCAACTGGCAGAGGAATAGTGGAGAGGATAATCCCACCCTTTTGGAATAACTATAGAAAAACATTAAGAATCACAAAATGGAAATTTGTGAAAGTAAAGAAAGGCGAGGCAGATGAAGGAAACCTATCAGGTGTGTGGAAGTGACGAGATCACTGAGATCTGAGACAAGCCTCTAGCAAACTAATGTGGGGGCAAAGATATTTGACATTTTGAGTAAAAAATTAATAAATGATCATCTTTTGAGTTTATCTGATATAACTTCAGCTACTAATCAAGGAGTTCGTCCCTTTGTTTGAAAGAATATGAAATATAATCATATCTCGGGAAAACAAGTTTTGCTTCATTGTAACCATGAGTATGGAATGTTAGTCCCTCAAATATAAACTGCAGGAATCCGCAGTACGAACTCTGCCTGCTTTTACAGACCTGCGTTGCACACTGCAGTTTGTTCTATTAATGGTATTGAATTAACTACACTCCTCCCTCCTTATATTAATTCCATTAAAAAATAAGTACAGATATTTGCATTGTGTTCCTTAAAAGAGGCTGTGATGAAATGAAAAAGCTGTTTAATAAAATATAATAAAAGTATTTCACATTCATTTCTCAACTGTAATAAGAGGAATTACAGTAGGAGGAGGCAACCTCTCACAGCTGGACAAGCCCTAAGACTCCTTCCGTTATTCTCTACTTAAAAGCTATCAATTTAGAGCTGTCCTATGTATTGCCCTGTGAATTGAACAAGCCTTTTCAGTCTTTAATTAAGGGTGAAAAACTCTTTGAACATCACAGCATTCATCTGTTCATGTGTGGAAAGCCTGGTGTAACAAAAGAATTTAATCAAACTACAAGCCTAATAAAGACTACATTGCCTGAACTAAATGATGTTATTGCAGTAGCGGCTCATAGTTTTACATTTAAAAAAGCGGGTCAGAGTGTTCATTCATCTTGATTAGCAATGCCAACCTAATTACTTCTGGAGGAAACAGTAATTAGCTGGAGTCTCACCTCATTAATCATGACATTCTTGTAGCAGACTATTTTTATCTGATAAATGGCTTGGATTGGAACAAGGTGTATATTTGAATTCTAGTTAATTGTACACAGCTTGCTGCATAACATTTCACGTTTTTATCATTTAACTACTTCCTTTCTGTGAACCTCTTGAGGGGCTTTTGTTGGTTACTTGCATTGTTGTAGTGAAAAAAATCCGACTTAATGAGAGGGTCAGTTCTTGTTAGTTAACATATCAGAAACGGTGTCTCAAGGAAGTAGAGGAGAGGATGAAAAATATCCATGTGTAGATTGAACCATTCAAATCTTGGTGGGACAGACACTTACTGTAAAGTTTCTATAGGGAATTCAAAGTGATGTCAATTTATAACTTGGCACAGTAGATTCTATATGATCAATAACAATCATGGACAACATGCACAACTATTACATATTAGGCAGAGATTATAATAAATTCAGTCTGATTCTCAGTGTTCCCAAACCAGTGTCAAAGAGTTCTCCATGTTTAAAAGAGGAATCCGCAGTGTCCTTAGCTATGACTCGGGCTGTTCTTTTCTGCAGTCACGTGACTGTGACCATTTCTCTGTTCCCCTCGGTCTTGGATTTCCCAGGGTTAAAAGACATAGTTAATCAAAGTATCGTATTTGTTGCTTTCCCCTGCTTCCTTTCCAGTTTATGACTCTTTAAGTGGAGCCTGAAATGAACACCATGGAGTGCAGAGAGAATTCTTGATTTGTTCTTTGTAGAGATGTGTAATGCTAACAGCAATATCAGGGCATTCCTACCAAGGAAGGTCCGTGGGGATTGCACAGGATGACCTTAGTGATTTATGCCTAAAATCAGGTTCCTCAGTCTTGGCATTGTCTCCCTGTGAAGAGTGGATCCATCTCTTAAGGGTTAACTCACATTAACCAAGTTTAGGAAGACTGATGTATATAACAAGAATTCCAGTTTAAAAAAATGTAGTGAGAAATAGCTTCCTATATATGAACATAGAATTAATATGGTTTTTTTCTGTAGCCAAGTTAGACAGAAAGCAAAATAGTAATCGACATTTTAATAATGTACAATGTGAAATTATGGTCACAAGGACTAGAATGTTTATCATGGGCTTTGTCAACATAGCATATGTCTCTATAGGAATAGCTCTATAGGAAACCAGCTCATAACTTGGGGGTTACTTGTTGATCAAGTAAATAGAACAGGAAGAGTTAGATGAACTTCACGTTTAATGGAATCAGCCTAATATAATCAGATGTGTCCATCTTTCCATTAGAGTTAGCCTGACCGACAAAGTTAGAATACTGATACTCAAAATCCATTAGCCTCATTTCTCTCCTGGACGGTGCTAGTATGGATTCTGCCAGCTTTTACTTCAATGACTCTTATTTCTAGGCTGAACACTGCTTTTTTTGGTCTAATTTGTTCTTTGTTTTGATATGTTAAAATAATTAGTCTCGTTATAATTGAGTCTTGCTAGCCTAGGAACAATTCTGCTTCCTCCAGGTGACTTGGCATATCTATGTAAGATGGTTTTATTTTTCTTCTTTCCTGGTTTTCTGGGCACCTCACTGAGGCTAAGTACAGAAGTCCCTCTACTTATAAAACAGTTGTTCCTAAATCCAGTTGCACACAAATTAGAATGACACAACACTACTTTAAACTTAAAAAGTATAATATAGGGTGTAGGACTAGCTTTAAAATTAATAACACAGTCATAGTGATATTTCATTTTTTCTTTTTTTTTTTTTTAAAGATTTTATTTTTATTTATTCGACAGAGAGAGAGACAGCCAGCGAGAAAGGGAACACAAGCAGGGGGAGTGGGAGAGGAAGAAGCAGGCTCATAGCAGAAGAGCCTGATGTGGGGCTCGATCCCATAACGCCGGAATCACGCCCTGAGCTGAAGGCAGAGGCTTAACCGCTGTGCCACCCAGGCGCCCCCATAGTGATATTTCTAAGAAAGGCTTAAACTTGCATTTTCCTAGTGCATTCCCACAAAATATAATTTTGGAGAGTTGAAAGAAGCATGCTATTCTCTCAATTAACAGGCAATCTATCAGGCAACTTACCCTAAAATATTGGTTTTGTCTACACTGCAACTCTACTGAGGGCATTAAGAGCCTGCAGCCTGATTCCCTCCAAAACTACTGTGTGGGAACTCCTTAATGCTTCAGGTAAAATTCTGGCCACTTCTTGACTCCATGAGGAAATTGGGCAGATTCAAGCAAGGCCTTGACTGATGGACTCATCCGTGGTTTACAACAAAGTTTTCATCAGTAGTGTATTGATCAAACTTAGCATTTAAGTTCTCAAGCAAATAGACAGTTACAAGGAATTACCATTAGGTTGCCAGATGTCTAGTTTTGATATGCATCATCTGGCCACATCCTCAAAGTTGTTTATTGTCCTTATTCACTTTTCCTCATCTGTTGATACTGTGGATCAAATAGGTCTGGCATTTTTCAAATGTCATATGATTTTTTTTTTCCTAAAGATTTTTCTGATGGTCCAGTGATTCATGTCACCTTACGTGTAATATTTCATCATCTTCCCACTAATCTCATTTAAAAAATGTTTTCTCTTTATTTCCATCATAATCATATGCCTGTTATTACTGTTCTTTAAACTTACTGGTTTTTAACTGGACATGATGTGGCTAATAATAGGTCTATAATTATAAAATAACTCAAAACGAGACACAGACACAACAAACAGGTGCTCTCAGAATGAAATGATGGTGTACAACCACCTATACCATCTCTTGGTAACAGGAAAATTGACTTTTTTTTCTTGTGTAGAGTGTTGCTTGGTTCTTATCTATGAGAATTCTTAAATATTTAGGTTAAAAGTTGAGGACTCTCTATTCTGAACATACCACTTCTTTGGTGATACTATTTTTGTTGTTGTTAAGAATTTATTTAATGTAATAAACAATAATAGTAGTTGCTAACTCCTTTGATGTTTATCAAGGTCCGGACACTGTGCTAAGTGATTTACCTATATTAATTCATTGAGTTCTCATATCAACCCTGTGAAGTATCATTTTTATTCCCATTTTACAGATGAGGAAATGAAACAACTTACCCAACGTCACTCAGTGAGTAACAGGTGAGCTGGGATTTGGACTTGGGAAGTTGGTTCCAGAACCCACTCTCAGCTATACTCTTAACTACTTTTCATGTAACAGGCTCCTTGTCACAATATCCAAAAATATAGAAAACTCCAAAGGAAGGCAGTAACATTAACTGACAATCCCACTATACAGATAAAGTATCATTTTTATTTTGATATATACATTTCCAGATTTATTTTCCAGAAAGAGTTGCTGCTTGCTTCCCTCAGAAAATATTAGAACTATCTTTATATATATATATATATATATATATGCACACAGATATATGTACTGTATTTTTAGAGACTGCATTATATTTTAGTATTTTTAGCTGTCATATTTACTGAAACAATTTGTTTCCCATTACAAGCAATCACACAATGCGTATTGTGGTGGAGAAACCTTTGTTTACATATTTATTTTTCTTTAGGAAAGTTCCAAAAGTGGAATTACTGGATTGAAGAAGAGAATGAACAGTTTTAAGGTTTCTTACACCTATTGCCAAATTCTCTTTCAGAAATGCTGTTTTATTCGTTTATACCCCCACCATCAGCATATGAGATGTCTGCTTTCCTGTACCCTGAGCATCATGGGGGCTAGCATTCTTTTCTTTCCTTTTTTTAGTATGTGACCCATTTTGAATTTGTGCCTGTTTTGTTTATTGCTTAAGTATATTACCCTTCAGTTGTATTTACCTTGACTACTTTATCTCTCTATGCCTCAGTTTTCTCTCAGTAAAAATGACATAATAACAGGAGCTACTTCAGGGTTGTGGCAAAATAAAAGTTTTTCACATTTACACTGCATAGAAAAGTGCTTCCTAAATAGTGTCTGCTATCATTATTGTCATTGTTTATTACTTTTCCTATTACTGTTATTTTTATGTGTTAGATAATCCAGCTTTTCTTGTTTATTTTGAATTTTAATATATTCTCTATGATGTAGCCATCTCAAGTTCAATCTGCCTATTCTTTTATAGTTAGATATTCCATGATTTTTTCAAATACTCTTATACAAGTTTTTATTTGTACCCAAATAAGTATCCATTTTTTTCTATCTTAAGTCTAAAGCCTAAAGTTGAAATAGAAAGTATCTACTGTTTAATCTGAAAGTGTAACATTGTAGATAATATTCCTTACAGATAAAAATTATAGATCCCTGATTCATAAACTAATGGATTTATCATTCCCCAGCATTTACTTGATTCTCATGGTTGGAGGATCCATTACCTCCCCCAACCTATATCCTCTGAGAGACTCAGTTTTGTTTCAGTTGTTGGGCTAGTTCTGGTGGAGGGAATGGATATCTAGAGGCAGGTCAACACCCTCAAATTCACATGAAGAGATCCTCAACATCACCCACCATTACGGAAATGCAAATCAAAACTACAATGAAATATCACCTCACACCTGTCAGAAGGTTAAAATAAAAAATACAAGAAATAACAAGTGCTGGCAAGGATGTGGAGAAAAAGGAACACTTGTGCACTGTTGGTGGGAATACAAACTGGTACAACTACTGTGGAAAATAGTGTGGAGGCTCTCAAAAAATTAAAAAAAGAACTACCCTATGATCCAGTAATTGCCCTACTGGTTATTTACCCAAAGAGTATGAAAACACTAATTTGAAAGTATATATGCACCCCTGTGTTTACTGCAGCTTTATTTACAATAGCCAAATTATGGAAGCAGCCCAAGTGTCCATTAACTGATGAATGGAAAAAGAAGATGTAGTATATACATATACAATGGAATATTATTTAGCCCTAAAAAGAATGAAATCTTGCCATTTGCAACAACATGGATAGAGCTAGAGAGTATAAGGCTAAGCGAAATAAATTAGTCAGAGAAAGACACATACCACATGATTTCACTCATATGTGGAATTTAAGAAACAAAAGAAGCGAACAGAGGGACAAAAAGAGAGACAAACCAAGAAACAGACTCTTAGCAAACTGATGGTTACCAGAGGGGAGGTGGGTAGGGGAATGGGTGAAACAAGTGAAGCAGATTAAAGAGTGCATTTATCATGATGAGCACTGATTAATGTACAGAATTGTCAAATCACTATATTGTACACCTGAAACTAATAGAACACTCTATGTTAATACTGGAATTAAAATTAAACAAACTTAATAAAATTAAAAAAAAATCTTCAAACTCAAATTCTTTGGTAAAGTTTGAAATCTAGTAACCTAGTCATAAACGCTGAGGCCCTGTATTGCTTCTAGAGTGACCTGGGCGCCCTCACGCCTGAAGCTAAAACCAAGAGATTCAGACTTTAGCACCTGTTTTTGTCCTTTAGTTCTGTGCTATTGCGCAGGTTCTAGTCTCGGTTTTGATTTCTTTATTCTCTTCAGTAACTCTAGGCTAGCAAGTGAGGACCATCATACCCGTGACCCGAGCCCAAAGTATAAATCTTAAGATTAAAAAAATCCTTTAAACCATATAGTCCATTTTTCTCCCTCTAGTATATTTCTGTTAACCATTTGTCAAGCCTCTGTTTGAACACACCAATGACAGGAAATTCACAAACGTCAGTGTTGGCTTATTTTCAAACTGTTCTAATTACAAGAATAGGTTCAGGGAAACTGTACTTCCTGGAGCCCTTGCTGAAGACAGTTCTGTCCTATAGAAGCTTATCATTCCATTTACAGGACAGTTCTCCAGGTATTTGGAGACTACTGTTGTGCCCCCTTAGCTCTGCTTCTATAGACTAAGCAGTCTTAGTTTCTGCCTCATTTCTTTTTTTGTTTGTTTTGTTTTTATTGTTTTTAATTTTAGTTCTAGTATAGTTAACATACAGTGTTCTGTTAGTTTCAGGTGTGCAATATAATGATTCAGTAATTCTGTACATTACTCAGTGCTCATCATGTAAGTGTACCCTTAATCCCCTTCACCTGCTTAGCCTGTCCTCCTACCACCTCCCCTCTGGCAACCACCGGTTTGTTCTCTATAGTTAAGAGTCTATTTCTTGGTTTGCCTCTCCTTCTCTCTTTTTTCCCTCTGTTCATTTGTTTTGTTTCTTAAGTTCTACATATGAGTGAAATCATATGGTATTTGTCTTTCTCTGATTAATTTAATTTACTTAGCATTATACTCTCTAGCTCCATCCATGTTCTGCAAATGGCAAGATTTCATTCTTTTTTATGGCTGAATAATATTCCATTATATATATATATATCTCACATCTTCTTTGTCCATTCCATCTATCCATGGACACTTGGCATTGGCCTCATTTCTTAATGGTTGGTGACAGATTTTGTGCCCCTTTCCCTTACTGGTAATTCCTTTGGACTCCATCCAGTTTGGTAATGGGTTTTTGAAGTATGCCTTGAAGCATAATGGGATTCCCACATATGATGGGACCAAGAGCAGAGGTGACGTAGCCAATTGCTTCCATTGTCCCAGGTTCTATAATTCTGTTGTCTAAGAGTATATTAGGATTTTTTTTTCAGCCACGTTGCACTGTTGATTTAAAATGAGCTTTTTCCTACAATCTGAAGTTGTTGTGTTTCTTCCCCCCATATACACAGCTATTAACTTTCTCCTCCCTCAATCTACCTCCATTTTTCACTTGTTCCTTTTCCCTGTAATGTTTGTTAGGACTTCGTATTTATTAGTCAACTTCATCTTGTTAGAGTCAACTCATGCTTGCATCCAATTGAAATTGTTAGGGTTTTGATTCTGTAAGGTGACATATTGGCTATCTTTTCCTATTCAATAGCATCCATAGTTTGGAATAGTGCCACCCAATATTTTAAGCAAATTAATAATGGTGATCTTAAGAGCAGCATTAAGGACAGAGCCTTGTGTCATCTCACTGGAGAGCTCTCTTCAGTTCAATGCTTTGTTCGTGGGTATGGTTGATCTAATAATAATCAGGATACTTTCTAAATGTGGATTTCATTCAGTGCGTATTTCTTTTCTCAATAAAGCAGTTCCCAAATTTTGTTTCAAGAAGAAGTTAATAGATGTACCTCAGCAAAATTGAGTGCCATATTTTAAAAAGTTTGGGAGGTGCTGCATACTACATTCTCTTCTTGGAGAGCCACAGTGCACATTATCATATATATTACTCTTCAAAATTTATATTTTGTTTAACTCATGTTTTCCGAATGTACTTGTGTATGAACCCTGCTCCCTGTATACCTATGAATATCCTGTATAAGTCTTTTTTTCAGGTACCAATTTGAAAAGCATTCCCTACAAAGGTAAAATGAGAGAGCCTGTCAAATACCCTGCTGATATCCAGACACATATGTCCATAGTATTTTTCTTGTCTACCGGTCTGGTAATTTTATCAAAAGAGAAAATGAGCTAGGTCTTGCTTGCATTGTTCATCATAAATCTGTGTTTCCGCCATACTGATCTTGTTTGATTTTCTCAATTCCTGCCTTACCCAGAATCAACACAGAATTTAAGATTTCAGTTAATGAAACTCACTCACCCCCACTCCTCATCTTTAAGTATATTAAGTCAATATTAGCTCATCTCTGTCTGCTGGTGCCTCTCTTTTTTTCTGAGTTTCCTCAGTGCAATTTCCAGTGAGGTTCAGCCACTTCATTTGGTGTTATTTCCTTCAGAATCCTGAGATGGAATTCACCTGGTCAGAAGCACTTAGCTCATCTAGTAAAACTGCCTGGCATTTTGAACATGATTCTGCCCGATCTTGGTCTTTTAATTCTACTGTCTGAGGTTCATTCTTGCCTTTCACATAGAACAGGAACCGATGTCCTGGACTTCTGTCATTTCTTTACTTTCAGTGGCCTTAAGCCATCTCTCTTTCTCTCTAAAACCCCTCTTTTTGTTGATTGTTAGCATTTTGGAAGACTTTTCTCATTCTCAGCTTTTAGCTTGCCTGACACTGTTCTTTCAGTTCCATGACACTTCTCTGTGGCGCACCTACTTTTGATTGCCACGTCTTCTCTTTTCTCATTCTCAGCAGGATTATTTGACACTGTGTTGTCAGAATTTTCTGTCTGTGAGCCTTCCTTCCCTCTGGAGCCCTCTCCTTTCTCAGTGTTTGTCTAAGGAGTCCTACCCAACTACTCTTTCTGACTGTTTTCTTAGAGCACTGGCCTTCCCATCACTGGCCGTAACATACATTTTGAGGAATGATTGTGTTCTTCTAGGGTTCCTCCATTCTCCATCCAGCTTCACTAAAACATTCTGTGTCTCCATTATTTCTTCCTTCAGAGAGTGGAAATGTTTGGCTTAGCAAGTCAAGGATCCATTTTGTCAACAGAAAAAGGCTTCAAGGGTTTATTTTGGTAGACGATATTCCTTAGTAATTGTCCAGCAAGAATTTGTTTTTGGCAGACAGATTTATATTTGTTTTACCATAAAGTCTTAAAAAGGTATGAGTCCTGTAAGGGAAATGCAATTAAGAGAACCACATAAATAAATAAAATTAATTAAAACAGGTTTGTTGTGATAATTAGTTTGTTTTACAATAGGACATTTGGTTGTTAACAGGCCTTAGAATGCTTCAGGGCAATATCTTTTATTTCTAACTATAGCTCTCGAGGTATTCTGTGAATGTATTACAATGAATGAGTTTTACCAATTGATTTTTTGTTATAAATTATGCAGTTCTGGAAAACACACAAATGCATTTAATTTACACAACACATTCATTCTTTTAGTTCTTTTTATTGATCATCCATTGAGCATGGTGGTTGGTGATTTAGCCACTGAGAGGCACAGAAGCTGTCTAATGCCACCAAGAACAGAAAAAGGGGTACAGCCATGATATCACAGGCCACAGAACCTTCTTTTGGTAATGCGTGATGTTGGCGATGGGGAGGACTGCTGAGAAAGTGTTATGGTTTAGTAAAGTTCTCACTACTGGATAAATAAGATAGATTCATGCTTCCAAAATGTGCACCCCCCCCCACACCACCAATAATAGGCTTTAGTTTTTCATTCACAGATTTATTTCAAAACATTGTCTTTGGCGTTCTTGCTGAAATGATTTTTTTCCCATTATTTTTAATGATATGTACATATAGTAAGTACCACTCAGAAGTTCTGACCAGCGTGAAGTAACTGATGATGGCTCACTCAGTTGATATATTTCTCACCAGAAATAATTAAATTTGATGTTTTATTTAGCTTTTCAGCATTATCATGAGTAGAATAATCATAAAACCATTAAGATTTATGGATTATTAGAATGAGGCCATGGGCTCTCAAGGACCCTAATCTAGAAGGATTATATTTTCATTGGTCATTGGATACTCAGATTCTTGTCATGAAGCACAGTATGTCCATAACCAGAGAATTTTAATGGTTTTAGTCAAGACAGGACAATGTAAGGAGAATTTGGAAAACTGGAAATAGATAATAAAGGAGCCTTAATTTGGCAAATAGCTTCTCCCTCTTCCAAAGGAGTTCTGACTACTTAGTATTTCCTCATGTATGTTTTGCATATACTCATCACCATGACGAAAGTACTAAAAAGGAAACACACAAAGCATGTGTGGCAAGAGGAAGAGGACAAGGAAGGCAAAGGAAGCAAGGGGCTAAGGAAACCAGTGTCACCAGAGGCATGCTGAGTGAGAGACTGTTCATCCCTCTTTTAGGACTGGGAGTCTTTCGGCAGTGATCAAACTAGGTTAATAATTGTGTATTTTTAAGTATATATGGCAGGAACACTGATTTTTCTGAAAAACAAAACTATTCTATTCCAAGCTTTCATTATTAAGCTAGATTTTTAATGTATTTTATTGGTGTGTAATTATCCAAGTTATTGTTAATAATTTAATTCCCAGAAGTAATTGAGCTAGGAATAATGCAGTAATAGCTACCATTTATAAAGTATCCATTATGTACAAGGCATGCCACAAACATTTTTCTAGCCCTTGTGGTCACAGTGCAAGGCAGTTCTTAATGTGCACCTGAACATCAGAAAACTGATTTCAGAGGCTTCAGCAATTTGCCTAAATGTCACATAGCCTGAAAGTTTAGAGTTTAAAATCAACCTCAGTTCTACTTGTTTTGAAGCCCATCTTCTCAGCCCTTCAGTGTTCTCTTTCCAACGTGGATAGCTGTATAGCTCTGGTTCTTGTTAAGGCTTTTGATTACACATGGGTGTGGCTTTTTGATATAGTCATTTAATATCCCTGGGGAGAGTCTGCATTCTTAGGATTTTGAAGAGCCTAGGACAAGATATCTCTAGCACTTTATGAAAAATCCTATTGTTCTTATGAATTTTGATCATAGAGCTAAAGTGCTTTTGGGTATGCTGTAGAAAGGAACCTCAAAGGAATTGACTTTGACTTGAAAAAGACAAGCTAGTACTAAAAATAGATTTGAGAAAAGACTCTCACAGAAGAGCATCACAATATCAAGGGATTCCTGAGTCAACTCTGGAAGCTGTTTGGAAGGGGTAAGCCAGTCTTTTTCTCAATCATGCCTAACTTTTTTTTTTTTTTAATTAAAAAAAAATTTTTTTAAATATTTTATTTATTTATTTGACACAGAGAGAGAGACAGCCAGCGAGAGAGGGAACACAAGCAGGGGGAGTGGGAGAGGAAGAAGCAGGCTTCCCAGCGGAGCAGGGAGCCCGACTCGGGGGGCTCGATCCCAGGACCCTGGGATCTCGCCCTGAGCCAAAAGCAGACGCTTAATGACTGAGCCACCCAGGCACCCCTCAATCATGCCTAACTTTTTTTACTACACAGATTGTGAGCTTTTGGAGGATAGAGACATGTCTTTTCATCTTTAAATACTCAGGGCCTGGCATAGTGACTCAAACAGGTTTGAGTGAACTCATCATATATGTAATAGATGCTTCTGATGTGATCAGTTTAAAGTCAGTTGTCTTAAAGATTAGGGGCTACAAAACTTTAAGATTACTCTTTGCATGAAATGAAACAGGTTTTTGTTGCTAGAACCGGTGGCCATGCCAGTTATGGGCAAGACCCTCAGTTTATCTAGAGTGACAGAAAATTTCAGGTTCAGTATGTGTAATCTATGGGTGTAATACCTAACCTACTTCTTCAGTCACAAACACCCTGATGACACATCCCTCCCTCCTTCACATACACACATATACGTCAGTTCCTGTTGAAACATCATGGGTTGGTGGTTCCTTTTCCTCTACCAGGCTCCTCTGCTCAGCAAAGTGACATAAAATCCTAAGGAAGATCTCCTGGCCACATATTTGATCATGATCATAGAGGGGGAATAAAACACATTTCCTAAACAGGAACATTGTGCATTTGAGATAACTTTTCTAGTATTTTGTCTTGTTTTATTTTTATTTTAATTAATTAGTTGGTTAATTAAGTCAGCCAGAAGTTAGGCAGAACTAAGCCCATGTAAATGAATTGGCCAAAGGCCAACGTGAGGGGAAGAGCTGTTGCTGCTTGATGAATACACTTGAGAAGCTGGCTATTTGCTTAAGCCCAGTTCTTAAACAGCGAGGAGCTGACATGTGCCAGAGGTGGCCGCTTGGGGGCAGAGACCAGTGCTTACAATAGCATGTCTGTGTGAAGTCTGCAGTGGCCAAACACCAAATTGAAGAGGAAAGAGCAAATGAATTGAAGAACAAGACAAAAGGTCTCTTGATAGTTTTTTTCTTTTTTTTAAAATTATTTTATTCTTTTAAAGATTTTATTTATTTGAGAGAGAGAGAAAAAGAGAGAGAGAGAGAAGGAGAGAGTGTGCTTGAATGCTGGGGGGGTGGGGCAGAAGGGGAGGGAGAGGGACAAGCAGACTCTGTGCTGAGGGTGGAGCCCAGTGAAGGGCTCGACCCAGCATTTGACCCCATGACCTTGTGATCCTGACCTGAGCCTAAATCAAGGGTTGGTCACTTAACTGACTCAGCCACCTAGGTGCCCCAGGTTTTTCTTTTTTCAAACACTAGACACTATAACTAAGGACAATGTGATAAAGGCATCGCATACAATGTATAACTTGTGTTTCAATCCCCATTTTTTGGGGACGTGTTTTTGCCCCTCACACCTAAAAACTTGTAGCGGGGGAGGTAATTGGCTATCCTAAAGTGCATTTTGTGAAGTGAGAAATCCAATACAGATCACTTTAGGGGAATCTAATTTCTCATTTAAACAAGTCTTTAGAATATTTCCGATATTTGTCTCTGTTCTCCTGACCCGTTAGCTGATGTTCTAGGCCAGTGATTCTCAAGTTCTGGTTGGAATCAGCTTTGCTTGGAGAACTTGGTAAAAATACAAAGGCCAGGCACTCTCCTACTCCCAGGAGCCTGGGCGGGCTTATCTCTGTCCTTGATTAGGTCTCCAGGTGGTTCCCACACTCACCCAAGTTTGAGAATTGCTGTTCTAGGCAATGCTGTGGGAGTCTCTTCCTTCTCTCTGCCTTTTACGTTTGATGTACCATCTTCACACAATTTTGTATCTTGTCTCCTGGTCCCACACTGTTTATTTTGTATTCACCCATTGATTCCCACTTCTGCTGATGCTTCTCCATCAGACCCCATCCAGACTCTTTTTTTCATTTCCTGTCTGCTTTCTGTGGGGTACCCTTCACAGTCTAGCTTTTCTCTGTCTACTTTCCTCACCTGTCTCCTGTGCCTCAAAGGATCCTGTACCTGCTCCTTTAAAAAAGGGTAAGGTGGGAAGTAGCATTCAGATATATCATCACATTTATTTCCTGCACTTGTATTCCATGTTGCCCAAAAATGAATTCATGGCTTTCTTTCATTTTAAAACTATACCAAACATGGTATTAACACGATGTCTTAAAATATAATTCTCCTTCTGATTTTATATATAAATTAATGTATATGTAAGTCATTCAGAAAATATTCAGTGGATTCATTATTAGTTAATATAATTTGTCATAGCTAGGTAAATTTCAAAAAGCTAGATGGGCAAATATCCAAAAAGAAGAGCCAGGGGTGTGTTTTTCCAAAGTGACTGCTTGTGGCTCCTTTCTGTTAACCTCTTGAAAACCAAGTGATACAACCTTATCCAGTCAATGAGTGTTTATTAATTGCCATGTAATACATGATAGATAATTGAGAATTTGAAGTTAAAAGAAAATATTAGGTAGACATAAGGCTTACTCTCAATAGCCAGGAGAACCTGCTGAAATAATGCCAAGAAGAATACCATCTAGGAATTATGTTTAGGAACCATAAATACTGTCATTAAATGTTTGAAATATTCTTTGATATGTAATAAATATCCATCATGATATAAGGTTTTAGATTTATTCTTCTTTGACTGAACTGTTCTGTGTTCTTGAAGCTTCTTTAGCTGAGATGTATTCAGAATACAGTCCAGAATCTAGACACATTCATTTGCCATTTCCCTGGAAAAACCTCACTGGATGCAAAATGGAAGGGAAAAGAATGAAGGAATCGTGAGCCAACTCAAAAGATACAAAGGGCTGGGTCTCTCCTTTGTGAAAAATTGGAAGTATCTTAATCTCTGTGCTTATAGTTTTAGAGGGCCACTGCAGAGAGGAAAAAGAAATTCACCCTTCTTGGGGAATCTTGACTCAAAAAGATTTTGTAGGTCTCATATTTAAGTGACATTTCAAATTCAGTTACTAAAGGCAAGTAGGCCAATTGCTGTAGTAAATAGTTGTTTATACTTTTTGTCGTCTTTCAATAGCTGGGAATTTCCACCTTTATGAAGCAGATACTGCTTCTAACTATAAGGTTGGGCATGTTAGATCATCACCTTCCTGGTGTTTCTTGCAGGTAGGGTATGGGCACATGACCTCAAAGTCCCACCAGTACATATCTCTTCCCAGATTTGTGTGGGAGGCTGGTGAAGAGAAGAATTTCAGATTCCATCTGATGAAAGTGATACTGGGGATGACAGCTGTAGCCTGTTCCTAAAGGCAGTGGGGGGCATTAATTATTGCCGTGTCCTGGTCCAGTGCCTCATGTTGGTGGTACCTGACAGTGGTGCCGTCTGCAGGGTCCATGCCATTGGGGGTGGCAGTGATGATTTTATGATTTTGGGAACTGTTTCTGACTGATAGGCCCTCAGGCTTGATTCTCCAGTTTTCTTACTCTGTGAATGCCCAACATCCTTTTGAAAATCCCTTTTCTGCTTGAGAGAGTCAGGGCTAGTTTCTGACGCATGGTAAATAGGTAGCTTGACCAATACTAAGCAACTCTCCTCGGAATAATAAGCAGAACTTACATCTTTGGTTTTACTGGGTAATCCTCAGAAAACAGTCAAATTTAAAATCTTGGAGAAAGTTTTTCGTATTAAATTTCTACTTTGTAGACCAAGATAATCTTTCTAAAATACAAATGTTTCCATTTATACTGTAAGATTGTCATAAAAACTATTTCCTGTTCTAATTAACACACATGAAAGAGAGCAAGAGCTAGAATAGGTGACCTGTATGGTTGAACAGACCTTCCTCCACCTGCTTGCTCCTTTAGAGACTCGGAGAAGATGTTTTAGACTGGGGAGTTAGGCTTTCAGGTTGGAGATTTCAGTCCTAGGATTTTAATGGGCTCGTTCTTGAGTTACCTAGTTGGAGAAGGCCTGAGAGAAAATTGTCTTCTGTGAGTCCTTGTATAAGTGGCACTATAGGGTATGGTGGTCCTGAACGTGCTCCTGGTGAGCACTATAGGTGATATAGGAGAGATGTATCATAAAGGCCCCTGTATGAGGGTCCCAAACATCCAGATGGTAGCTCTTTGATTTCCTGGCTTCATAAGGATAAAATTTAGAGTGTTTTGAGAAGTGGGTAGATGGCTCCTCCTTTGGGGGAAGCCTATGAAAACATTATCATTAAAAAATAAATTGTGATAAAGAGTTTGAGGTTAGGGGTGCCTGGGTGTCTCGGTTGTTAAGTGTTTGCCTTTGGCTCAGGGCGAGATCCCAGAGTCCTGGGATCGAGCCCCACATCAGGCTCCTCCGCTGGGAGCCTGCTTCTTCCTCTCCCACTCCCCCTGCCTGTGTTCCCTCTCTCGCTGGCTGTCTTTCTCTCTGTCAAATGAATAAATAAAATCTTAAAAAAAAAGAGTTTGAGGTTAACTTTCTGACAAATACCTGGGAATTGGTCATTCTTTTCTGTTGATCAATAAATAACTAGAGGGAGGCAAGTTTGGCATCTTCTAGGTAAAGAAAGAAACCTGACCAAGTCACATGCCTGAGGAGATGGCCACACCATCTCGGGAAGAAGAGGTCATGGAAGGATGTGGAGTTAGGACCAATGAAGGGGCAGTGCCCTCCAGGCCACAGCTTTATTCCCTGGAGGGTGAGTTGTTAGGGCATCAGCTTTGGTGGTTGTCTTCATTGAGAATGGTGGTTGGCTCTTGTCTGTGCTAATGTTAAAGGGGAGGAGGAGACTGGTTAATCCAAAATAACAGGTGTCCCCAAACAGTTTAGGTTTAGTTTTGAATATCTTTTTGAGAAGTAAAACAATAGAAATCTCAAAAGCCTTGCCTCCTTTCTTTGTATTTGCATAAAAGAACATCTTATTTAGGAACTGAATAGAGTAATAACATCTCCCATTTGTTGAGTTTCTACGGTGCTCCAGGCATTGGGCTGGGTACTTTTTCTATGATATCTCATTTAGTTCTCGCAAAAATTCCATGATGAAAGTTTATTATTATTCTCGTATACGATTTTGTAGATTTAGTGTGAAGGCCTTGATCAAGAATCTGTCATTCAGTGTCCCTAGTCATACCATTAAATCAAATAAGTAGAAAACACAAAGATGTGCGAAAAATTAAAAATTAAAAATAAAATTTGCTTCCAATTACTTACTAATTAATAAGCAAGCACGTTTATCTGTTAACCATTAACACTGCTAGTAATCAGCTCATAGATAGTTGAAGATTCTTCTTACTGAATATTTTCATAGGAAATTTCATGATCTCCAAAGAGGGAAAAAAGTCAAAGGAAACATTTCAGGGAGTATTACCTTGATTGTTCAGCTGTGCAGAAACAAAATCATAACCAAATATACTTGTGCATAAATTTTTTGCTTCTTAACCACATCTTTTATGCTCTTTAATGTTTCTGGGTATCATCCTGACGTGTTAATCCCAAGTTTTAAGTCAGTGCTGATCAAACTTTTTACATGCATGAAAATCAGCTAGAGTGTTTGTTAAAAAGGTACATTTGTTGGCTCCACCCCAGAGTTTGTGATTCATCAGCTCTGGGTTGGGGTGCAGCAATTTCCATTTTTAACAAGCACCAGAGCTATTTCTGATGCAGTTAGTTCTGGGCCCTTTTTGAGAAATCCCCATGTGAGGATGACAGTGGCGATGATCGGGGTAGCATCTGTGGGTCAGGTAATGGTGGGATATTTATAAGGCATCTAGTTTATTTAAAACCTTTTCCCTGCCTACTTCTTGTTCCCCTCACATCTCTTGTTCTACTTGTCTTCAATCCAAGTTCCCAATGGATTCCTCTCTTGCCACTATCAAATATGTTTAGGATACCAAGAAGCAATGTCTTGCTGGTTGATTGTCCAGGCTTAGCCTGTCAGTGAGGCTGGAAGCTGTGTTCAGGTGTTTCACTTGCAACTTGGTCCCAACAACTGGAAATCTCACACTAAATAAAGAAATGCATTTAGAGGTAATAAATTACCCTCAGGCCTTTCAACAAGTGTGGGTTCTATTCTGTTCTGTTCTTGCACTGGAGAACACAAAACCTGGAGTGTGATTTGGGGCTTGGTCACTTACAAATCACACAAGTCTGAGCCTGTAGACATTCATGCTCTTAGAGAAATACCTTTGTCATATGCAAAATAAAAAATAATAATCCGTATATTGTCTAGTTGTTCAGATAACTCAATGTTGTCATTCATTAATTTAACAACTGTTGTGCACTGACCATGTGTCACATGCTGGTGGGGTCAAGTAACATTAGTTAATTTTGAACTCACCCAATCCTTGTTTCCCATTCACATTTTTCTCTTTTGTATATGTGAAGCATCCTTATCTTTTAATTATCTAATTTCTTACCAAACATAGTCCATATGAAATTAGCATTTATAAGACCTTTTAGTAATATAAAATATATATCTCGTTTATAGATAAAAGAAACACATGTATTAATTTATGTATTTATCTAATATTTATCAATCAGCTAGTAATTCATTAATTACCTAATATTAATTACCTTTATTAGTTATCTAATGTTTACTAATTATCTAATATTTATTAATTACCTATGGTATGTCAGGCTCTCTCCTGTGACTGTGTTGTGCTTAGCATGGTGTCACTAAAAGAGCAGTGGTTGAAAGTCAAAGAAATGAAATCCATGTTGTAATGCCAATTCTGTTGCTAACTGTCTGACTTTTTTTCTTTATACTTGCTGTGGGTTTGGTTTTATCATTTGTAGTATATTGGATTATAAAATGTCTAAAATTTTAGTTCTGACTTTTTATAGTGGTTTATGTTGGTCTAATGAAGTTAAGTAAATTAAAATAGAATTCAACAGTAATATTTTTTGGCATCTTATTAAGTCATAGCAACCTAGTTAGTCAGACTATAAATCCAAGCATTATCCTTGAATCCTTCCCCACAAATGCCACCTAGCATTTGACCTAGCATCAAGTCTTGTCAATTCTACTTGTAAAACTGCAATAGTATCCTAACTAGTCTCCTTCTTTCTACTCTTGCCTTCCCACAACCCACTCTCCTTGCAGTAGCCAGAGGGATCTTTTAAAAATGTAAATCAGGTCATGTGACTAATGCCCAGAACTTTTTGCTGATTTCCTATCATGCTTAGAATAGAATGTGAGCTCCTTCCTTTTTCTTACGAAGCTCTTCTTCATTGGACCCTGACTGCCTCTTCTTCCTCTTCGTTTATCACGCCTCTCTAAAACTCTCGGGATCTTAGCTACGGTATATATATTTTAACATGCCAACCTCCTTTGTGCCTTAGCAAACTGTTCCTTCTGACTAGAAGATACTTAGTGGCTCTTTGAATGCCTGGTTTCTCCTCCTCCTTCAGCTCCCGGTCTAGTTGTTGCCTCTTTAGACAGATCTCTCTTAATTACCCAATCTAGTAGCTTCCTAGTCACTCTCAAGTACTTTGCCTCATTTCAGTTCTCTGAAGAGAGTTTATCATCCTCTGCCATGTGAATTGCTTGTTGATTGGTTGTCTTCTCCCAGAATATACGTTCTGTGAGAGAAGGTACTTTATCTATCTTGTTGTTACCATGTCCCTAGTGCAAAATAACCTTTCATATATTAGTTATAGAGGAAATATTTGATAGATAAATGAATGAATAGAGATACATCAAGAAGCAAGATAGTTCTTATATTCATGGATTTTATAATCTCACAAAGTGCATAATTTATTTTACTCGCAGGGTTTATGAGTGGTTAAAGCGTTAGTATTTCTCAAATTCAATCTCAAGTTCTTTTCCACAGTCTTTGCAGTTTCTGTTTAGCTGCTGCCACATCAAACACACGTTCCACTGTCTTTCTGAGTAGGTTAGATCAGCCTATAAAAAAGAAAGTGCTCTTAAACTAAGACACTGATGAAAATATTAGTGGACTCTATTTTATTCAGACAAATAATCTGTATTTCCAAACTGTTAGTATCGCTGTTACTGTATTATATTTTTTAGTGCATAACAATTTTGGTAGGATGTCAAATATTTTTCCGGTGTTGATGAAATATTAAAGCAAAATGAGCTAAAAGATCCCGTAAGGGAGTCTGATTAGTTTTGCTTCTAAACTAGTCTGTGACCTCTGAGCAACTTTGTCCTTTAGTCTCCTGACCTGCAAAGACTAAATAATGCAATAGAAATATCTCATTTGCAGGTTCCATAGAGGCAAAAAGATTCTCCTAGTCTCACAGCTACTCCCTGGAGATCATTGAGTAGCCTTGAAAAAATCTCAGCTGGTGAGAGTCATTTACTGCACCCCTGTTCTGAGGGTAGACTGCCAGCCTTGGATCATGCAAGGGCATTGCAAGGTCTTACTTTTCTTAATGTTATTTTCCCCACCAGCCTTCCAGAATGTCTGAAATGTCTACCACAAGAATAGCTCCTTTGGGTTAAGAGGTTATCTCCAGGGAGACATTTTTAAAATGAACTCCTTGTGTAGATAACACATGAGCACCATTTAGCACATCTGCACTGATTGGATTATTAGAATAGAAGTTGCCTTCCAGAAGTAAACTTGAGCTAAGGGAATGGAATATGTTATTTTCTGCTCCTTCCTTCTTTGCGTCCATCCATTCTTGAAACCGTACTTCTAAGGTCAAAACTTCTTTGAGGCCATAGGTAGAATTTAAGAAAAAGGAACAGACCCTTTTCAAGGAACTTACAGTTAGTGGAGCTGACGAGACTATAAAAGTTAACTAGATTACACAGGCAAAATAAAATAAACAGATTAGATTATAATGACAGGAGTGGCTCATGTTGGCGTGGAATATTGGGACCAGATTTGTGGAGGAGATGGCATTTCATCTGAGCTTGAATTGGGCTTTGAAGAGTGAGGAGGATTTCAATAAACAGAGGTGGAATGACAGGGGGAAAGAATAGGAAAGGAGAGAGATTTCCCTCTGAGAGAACAGCATAAGTGAAGGCAGAGTAAATTTTGATGAGGTGTTGCTATGAATAGTTTTTAATTACTTTATTGAGGTGTAATTGACATACAATAAACTGCACATATTTAAAGTGTGTGATTTGATACGTTTGCTATATGCACACACCTGTGAAATAGTCACCATAGTCTATGTAGTGAACATTATCCATCACCTCCAAAGTTTCCTTATGCCTCTTCATAATTCCTCCCTCTGGCCCCTTTAGGCAGTCAGTGACCTACTTTCTGTCATTATGTAAATGGAACTGTACAGTTAACTCTTCTTTCTTCTTGGTAGGATTTCTTTCACTTAGCATAATTATTTTGAGATTGGTTTATGCTATATCAGTATCAATAGTTCATTCCTTTATATGGCTGAGTTGTATTTTATTGTATGAGTATACCACAATTTATTTATCTACTCACCTGTTAATGGAAATTTGGGTTATTTCCAGTTTGTGGTTATTACAAATAAAGCTGTCTGAACAATAATACCAAGGTCTTTACATGGACATATGCTATCATTCCTCTTAAGAAACTATCTAGAGGTGGAATAGCTGGATTGTATGGTAGGTGTGTGCTTAACCCTTCTAGAAACTGCTGAACAGTTCCAAAGTGGATTACCATTTTACATTCTCACTAGCAATGTATGTGAGTTTCAGTTCTTCCACATCTCTGCCAACACTTGGTACAGTCTAGCTTTTAAATTTTAGCCATTGTAATCAATATGTGGTGGTACCTAATTGTGGATTTAGTTTTCATTTTTCTAAAGACTAATGATATTGAGCATCTTTTCATGTAGTTATCTGCCATCAGAATATCTGGTTTGGTTAAGTGCTGTTTAAATCTTTTGCTCATTTATTAATTGCTGCTTTTTTAAAAATAGAGTTTTTAAAAAATTTTTAAAAAGATTTTATTTATTTATTTGTCAGAGAGAATGAGAGAGCAAGAGAGAGCACAAGCAGGGGGAGCAGCAGGCAGAGGGAGAAGCAGACTCCCTGCTGAGCAAGGAGCTCAATGCAGAACTTGATCCCAGGACCTTGGGATCATGACCTGAGCTGAAGGCAGACGCTTAACCAACTGAGCCACCCAGGCATCTCTTAAATTGACTTTTGAGAGTGCTTTGGATACACGTCCTTTGTTGGCTATAGGGCCTTAAAAATATTTTCTTTCAGTGAGTGGCTTGTCTTTTCAGCCTCTTAATAGTGTCTTTGAGGAGGAGACATTCTTGATCTTGGTAAATTCCAATTTATTAACTTTTCCTTTTATGGATAGTCATGTCCATATTTTTCCATCATTTCTAAGAAATCTTTGCCTACCTCAGGGTCACAAAGATTCTATTTGTTTTAGAATTTTATAATTTTTGATCTTACATTCAGGTCTATGATCTATTTTGAGTTTATTTTGTATATGGTATGAGATATGGACTGAAGTTCATTTCTTTTAATGATTCATTTGTTGAAAATATTATACCATTTATTGAAAAGATTATCCTTTCTACATTGAATTGCCTTTGCATCTTTCTCAAAAATCAGTTGTTCATATATGGATAGGAATACTTATATTATCTTTGTTCTGTTCCATTGTTCTATTTAAGCATCTTTAATCAATAAAGATAGCTTGGAATTTTTATACTAAGTTTTGAAATCAGATAGGGTTAATTTGTCAAATTTGTTCTTCCTTTTCAAGTTATTTTGGCCATTCTAGGCCCTTTGCATCTCCAGATTGACTTTTCCCGTTTTTACGTAAAACCGTGCTGAGATTTTAACTGGGATTGAGTGGAAACTACAGAGCAGTTTGGGTGGAGTTGGAGTTGATATCCCAACAATGTTGAGACTTCTCATCAATGAAAAGGTGTATGTCCCTGTTCATTCTAGGTCTTTTAACATTTTCCTCAGCAGTTTTTTTGTTTGCTTTCATTGTACAGATTTTCCACATATGTTTTTTGAGCTTTATCCTTATTTCATGTTTTTTGATGCTTTTGTAAATGGTATTTTTTTTTTTTTTAGATTTTTTATTTGTATATTTGAGAGAGAGAGAGGGAGAGGGTGTATGAGTGGAGGGAGAGGCAGATGGAGAGGGAGAAGCAGACGCCCCATGGAGCAGGGAGCCCGAAGAGGGGCTCTATCCCAGGACCCTGGTATCATGACCTGAGCTGAAGACAGTTAACCGACTAGGCCACCCAGATGCCCTGTAAATGGTATTTTTAAAGTTTCATTTTTTGATTGCTTATTGGCAGAACATAGAAATTCCTCTGAGTTTTATATCTTGACCCTTTAACCTAAAATTAAGCTAACTCTTTTATTAGTTCTAATAGCTATTCTGTAGATATTGTATTTTCTGTATAGATGACTATGTTGTCTGTGAGCAAAGACAGTTTTATTTCTTCCTTTTTAAAATCTGGATACCTTTTATTTCTTTTTCTTGCCTTACTGAAATGACTAGAACCTCCAGGACAATATCAAATAGAGTAGGGAAAGCGGACATCCTTGCCTTGCCCTGAGCTTAGGAGAGCATTGTCTTTTACTATTGTTATTGGCTGAGTTGTATTGTCCCAAAGGTCACGTATTGAGGTCCTGACCTATGGTGCTTCAGATGTGACTGTATTTGGAGACAGGGCCTTTAAAGAGGCAATTAAATGAAAATGG
Source organism: Ailuropoda melanoleuca (assembly GCF_002007445.2). Lineage (NCBI taxonomy): Eukaryota > Metazoa > Chordata > Mammalia > Carnivora > Ursidae > Ailuropoda > Ailuropoda melanoleuca. The sequence goes on from NC_048233.1 coordinate 20,900,936, forward strand.
GTTTATGTGGGTTGGCCTTAATCCAATAGAACTATTGTCTTTAGAAGAAGAGGAGATTAGCACATAGATATGCACAGTAGCAGGGAGGAAAGATCCTGTGAAGACAGAAAGATTACCATCTAGAGTGAAGGAGAGAAGCCTCTGAATGAAACCAATCCTGCCGATACTTTGATTACTTTGATCCTCTAGCCTCCAGCCTAGCTTCCAGAACTGTGAGAAAATAAATTTCTGTTGTTGAGCTACCCAATCTGTAGTAATTTGTTATGGCAGAATTACCAGGCCAATACAACTATTAGGTATGATGTTACCTGTAGGTTTTTTTGTAGGTGTCTTCTACCAGGTTTTGGAAATTCTAAGTTTGCCGAGAGTTTTTATCAGGAATATAAGATTTGTCAAAGCTTTTCTGAATCTTTAGAGAAGATCATATGGTTTTATTTTTTAGTTTGTTAATAGGGTGACTCAAATGGATTGCAGTAGTGATTTAACATGCCATAAAAATTCATATGTGCAGGAATTAATGATACTTTCCAGCTCTTTCTGTGCTATCAATGAAACAAAAATGTAATTAGCTACAAATCAGCCCGTGCATGTTGGTAAAATTCTCTGTGGGGTTTCATAAACTAAAAGGAAGCAGTGATATTGGTTAATAAATAGAAATACCTAAAATTGATTGTAATCTGAATCTTGAATTAACTGAAAAACTTCTATGGTTGGCTTTAAAATAGAGAGAGGATGTTAGGAAAATGGGAGAATGTAGCAACGACAAAACCCACATATTTAAAATACAGTTTGGGGTTTGGTCTCCTTTTGGTTAAATTTTATCAATGTATCTCTATCGACAATGGAGGTATGAAGAATGGGTAGTTTGTATAGATGATATTTAAGGAATTTCAGAAAGATGCCTTTCTCCTCTGCAAAAGTAGCTGCACTGTTTTATTAGCAGTTCATTTCTTTGGTTTAGCGTTGCCCCTTTTAAAATTAGATTTCATTCGGAAAACCAACACTGGCCTGTTTAGTGTCCATACCAGTTTCAGTTGATTTCCTTTTCTTCAGAGCCATTTTGCTGAGATCAGAGCATTAAGAAGCTAAGAATCTTCTTAAATGAGTTAAGGATGATTGTGAAGCATGGAATAATCGCATCACAGGACACTACCTGGTTAAAGTTATGGTGGTGGGCAATGTGAAGGTGTAAGGGCTAAAGGAAGGTCTGGGGCTGGTGGGAAGAAGAAAGTGACTCATTCCAGGAAACAAAGTGAAGTGCAGATAGGGCAAGTAGGAGGTTATTTATGGTGTTATCTAATAAAACAAATACATATGATGACTCTTACGTTGTGGGCTTCGGTCTGAACATAAGTCTCAATAAGTCAGTACCTTTAAATGGGAGTAGGGATGTGGGAGTGGAGGTGAGAAATAGCTTGAGGGAGGAGCAGGGAGATGGATGGTAATCAAGGGGGTGATGTGAAGTGCTAACAACTGTCACAAAAGTGCTCAAAGTAGGGCAAAGGCAACCTCTGAGAGAGTGGCTGGAGGAGGGAGTCAGTTAGGATAGCCCTGGAGAGGAGGAGATCAATGAAGAGCTCTGCTGTGGTTTTGATGATTCCTGAATATTCCCATAGGATATTTAGTTGTAAAGGAAGATCGCATAGTTTTCTGTATTCTTGTTTGCTAGGGAAAGATGCTAAGAAAAAGAAAAATAGCTTATAAGAAGAGTAGAATAGCCATGCAACACTTGGGGGACCAAGAAGTCTTTTGGCCCCTGTCTCTGAGCATTTGATTAATGGAAAATTTCTTGATATGGGTTAAACTTTCACCCCTTAATGATGTTTATTGCTAAACATGTGTATAATGGGATAGTATAATGAAATAGGTAAGAGCAAGGGCACTGAGCCATGCTACCCAGGTTCAAATTCTGGTTCTACTCTTTATTACTTGCATGATTTTTGGGCAGATTAACCTTTCTTTACTTCAGTTTCCCCATCCGGAAAGTGGGAGTAATAGAAGATTTTTTAATGAGGGCCTGTCGAGTTAAATATGCAAGGTACTTAACAATGCCTAGCACTTATAAGACAGAGAGAGAGAGAGAGAGAGAGAGAATGAATATTAGTTTAATATAGAACATGAGTTTGGAAGAAGGGGAGATCTAAATTTCAATCCTGGCTCTGCTATGTACTTACTGGCCTCAGTTGTTTTTTAAACACACAATGAATGTAGTTAGCTTTGTATGGTCACTATGAGAATTAAATGACATGAAATATATAATACTGCCTAATCAATTATCTGATTATTCATAGACAATGGCTCTTGTTTATTATTATTATTTAATTTTTAATGGTCATCTCTGATCCTGGTTCTTTTAGAGTGACCTTTAACAAGCTATTGCCAAGGAGGATTAGACAATGGTTTTAGATGATTAGACAATGTTTGTGTGATGTGTACATTTTAGTATTATAGGAATAGATTTTAAAGTGTTTGCTTTTTATGTTTATCATGGAACTTCATGCTTCAATTCCATATCCTCTGCCTTCTTTCTTTTCTAAGTAATATTCTATCCATTATTCTGGTATATTACATATGCATATATTTATACATATGTACTCACTCATATATAAATGAAAATATTATTTTTAAAAGAATGTTACCACTTTTGTTTTTTTCTCTACTGTGTCCCCTCTAAATTAAACAAACTTTGTCCTTTGTTCTAAAGAATAAAAGGATATGTGGAATTACAAAAAAAAGTTTGAAATATATTTTGTATTGTATCCCTAATAAATATGTAAATTCATAAAACAACATGCAAATAATTTAATAAGGCAATTTAATTTGTGAAGTACTATGAAGAAAATAAAATGGATGTGGCAAGGTTAAAAAACTATTCTTATGAATTTAGTGATTTCCTTTATACATCATAGACTGGGCAAAAATCAAGTCTTTTTGAGAATTAAGCTGTTCAGTTCTAGCTCTGTTTCAAGGGAGAACTGAAAATATGATATTTGGCAATATGGTTAAAGTTCTTAGCTAAAAACTAGCAATGTATTGACTAAATCTTACAAATATGTTTCTTTAAAAATTTATGTGGCATCTCTAATCAGTCGGGAGAAGATGAGATAAATTTCATTTAATGATATTGGTATTGGGATAATAAGATAGTCTATTGGGAAAAATAAAGTTGATCCATGGCTCAACTCTATTCCATATAAAGTACAAATGTGTTACATATAAAATATGAAATCATAAAAGTAATAGAGGAAAAAAACATGGATGCATTATTTTCTAGCTTTGGAATGGGGAAGGGTTTCTAACTATGACTAAGAATTCAGAAGTTGTAAAAGAAGAGACTGATACATTTGATAACAATAAACAAATATATATTAACACAGCAAAATTATCATAAACAAATCAAAAGATGAATTGGGAAAAATGATCTGCAATTCTTATGCATAAATGAATAATGTCCTAAATACATACAGAACTTCTAGAGGTTGGTAAGAAAAAGACTAGATGTGTTTTTTAAAGTGGACGAATAATACAAATAGACACTTCACAGGAAAGGAAATACAGCTGGACCTTTAAAAATGTGAAATATGTTCAGGGTCATTCATATTAAGAAGATAAATGCTAATTAAAAATCTCATCTTCTCCCCACTGATTAGAGATGCCACATAAATTTTTAAAGAAACATAAATATATTCATATTTAGTCAATACATTATCTATCAAAATTATAAATGCATTTCCTTGGACCTAGAAATCTCACTTTTGGAATTATCCTTCAGATAAAATTGCACACAAAGAGAATGACTTATATAAAAGTTTATTTGTTATAACCTTGTTTTTAATAGCGAATGTTTGCAAATAACCTATGTGTCCACCAATAGGGGACTGATTTAAAAAATTTTTGGTCCATTCTCTAGAACATATTATAAAGTACCTCTAAAAAAAAAGTTTTCTATGTTCTGTAATAGAAAATTCTCCCAGGTGTATTGATTTGTAAAAACAAAAAGATCTGGAACAATGTATATAATATTCCGTATTTTGTATAAAAGAGTGGGAAGAAAATGAATATAAATTTGCATTTGATTATAATTGCATGAAGAAACTCTGAAGAGATACATAAGAGACTACTAAAATTGGTTACCTTTGGGGGTGGCAGGTGGCAAACAGGGCAGAGAGAAACAGACGTGGGAGTGAGACCTTTTACTGCATTGTTTTTTTAATATTGTTTTAATTTATAACCAGGTACATTATTACCTGCTCAAAAATGAAATAAGATAAAATAAAATTCTTCTGTCTCTTGAATCAATAGTTACAATCTTTCCAGGATCATGGGAATCTACAGATAATTTTATTTTTCTTGAAAAATTTTTGTCTTTTCATTTCTCATTTTATCTTATTAATTTCCGAGAAAGCCTCAAACAAATAAGGAACCTATGGCCCAATAAGAAATGATGAAGTGCTCTAGTCAACCACAAGAAAACTGGGACCAATTAAAACATTTTCCTCCTGATCTCTTAATAATTTCCATTTCTTTTGTTAATTCTATTTCCCTAAAAAGCAAATAACTCAGATGGTGCTAATGTAGCTTCAGTTGTAGATACGCACCCTGGACGGGCAGTTGTGTTAGAACAAGTTCTATTATAAGCCGTCTCGTGACAAGCTAGATAATTTCTTACATGATTATTCATTTATGATTGGAAATAATGCTCCATGTCATGTATGAAGTTCAAGAACTGGCAAAGGCAAAAAAGATTTTCACTATAAGATATTTTACTGGAAAAGGCCAAGTGTTTGATATTTTTGGCCTGCAAAGCTGATTAGCTCTGAAGAGCCAAACAACAGATTTAATTTTATCAAATTAACCAATGTTAAATGTACAGAGTTAAAAATGATTTTTTTTTCCTGTTTATTAATGCCTTCAATGTTACCCCTTGTGCTTTAAAATAAAATGCAAGGTTCAACCTTATGATTGAAAGATTAGACGAGGCTTGAACCAGTAAAAATAGATTTTTTTAAAGGAAAAGTTATTTTGAGTGGAGTGCTAGCTGTACTAGACAAATTCAGTCGGGCCTCCTCTTCAGTCTTGTCAAAGCTTAGCACAGTCCAGAAGGCACTAGTGTGTATGCCAAAAAATCAGAGCAGCAGCAGTTAAAAAAAATAAGTGCACTAAGAAATATTAAATGGAAAGCCAATGCCTATAAATAAAAAGGCAAGTGAGCACTAATCAATCATAAGTAACTCTGAACAGAAAATAGGAGTTGGAAGGGTGAGAGAGATTTCACATACAACATATGAGACTAGATACAAATGATTTAATTAAACTGCATTCCTTCTACACAAGACTCAAAATCTCTAAATGTTAAGAAAAACTGGAGTATAGAAATGCAACGTCTTGCTTTGCAATCTATAGCGGATGAGTAGCAAGGCATATGCCAACAGCAGAAATAGAAGCAGTTGATGAATCCTGGGTGAGTGGAAGTGTTTCATTATCTGTATCTGTTTCTTGCTATTCATCTCAGCTTTACGGCTCTCACTAAAGGACCAAATTCTTTCCACTACGAACAATAGCAGCCTCGACAAGCTTGGAATTTGGGGTAAAAATCATTAAACAGAATACAAAACTAATTTCAATGAATGTTGAATAAATTCAATCAAAAGTTTAAATAATATATCCAATAAATTAAATAAATGTTAGAGGGGGCCAGAGAGAAGGTAAGGAAGGAGAGAGGCAGAAGATTGGTAATTACAAGTGTGAGGAGGGGACAAAGGTATACATGGATGCCTGTTGGCCAGCCACAAAAAAAAGGATGTTAACTCTGGACATTGTCTAGTTGACCTTTGAGGTCAATGTTGCCTTAGGAAATTATTTATACTGCTCAGCAGAATTGAACCATGCCCTTCTTTTTTGAAGAGAACTTGAATCTTTTTAAATAAGTGGTCTACTTAAACATTTGGATTTCAAGAAATAGTTTTAGATTGATAAAAACACTCCACAGGCTTCTGGATAGCCATGATTTTATATCTTGAATTAATTGTAGGTAAGTCAGAAAAAAATGAAATAATTTCCCCTTATATACATTTAAGTTTTAAAATAGAGTATTTGAAATTTGGGAATTAAAATTTGAGAGCTTTTCCAAAATCTATCTATCTATCTATCTATCTATCTATCTATCTATCTATCATCATCTATCATTATATTATATACAAAAAGATGTGTATCTCACTACAATTGTTTGTTCTCAATTCTATGAAACTTGAGAATGTAATGATATACCAGAGATCATAATGAGTTTGTCTCTTATCATAAACATTAGAAGGCATAAATCTAAATCCATATATCAAAAGCAAAAATAATTTTTCCAACCTAATAAATGACAGCCAGGATTCTGGAGGAAAAAGAGTTATTTTTAAAATCAAAGATAATTTCAATGGTAGTTCTGGTAATGGGTAGCAAAAATGGCTCATGGGAAAGGCACACATACTGCTAATAGATTGACTGAAAAGAAAAACATTATTATTGGTGTTTTTTTCCCCTACCAGATCCAGTGATATCACTACTGCAATCTGTTATTTATGTAGAAAGGCAGTAAACAGTGGAAAGGAGAGTGTCTGTTCGGGAACATCTTCTCTGAGAAGTTGCTTGAAAATTAAGCATGTGATGAACATGTGAGAAGCATTTACACAGTTGGCAGCATATAAATTCTCAGAACAGTAGGGGATAAAAATGGGTTAGATAAAGAAAACTAAGGATTCGATCCACATAAACAGTTGGATGTTTGTAACATATTTATTTAACAAAAAATAGGAATATAAGCATTCACCTTAAATGAAACTCAGCCTGAAATGAAAATGAAAAAAAAATGAGATTTAGACTAAAAGTTTTAAGACTCTAAAATCTTATGTTAGCTCCTATTGTAATCTACAACTCACAGGAGGATACGACTGTATTTTGTCTCCATGCTTTAAAACAATTGAACACGCCCTGTCTATGAAAATCAGTTTATATTGGGGTTTTTTTGACATCAGCACTGTAGACATTACGTAGCCGATAATGCTTTGCTGTGGAAGGCTGCCTGTCCATTGTTGGATGTTTGGCAGCGTCCTGGCCTCTACCCACTAGATGCCAGCAGGATCACCTCAGTTGTGACAACCAGTACTGTCTCCAGATATTGCCAAATGTCCCTTGCGTAGCAAAATCACCCTTAGTTGAGAATCATTCATCTACACCTCTTAATAGAAAATCAAGCAAATCTAAAAGTTATAAAATGGCCTCTCAGATGGCATATGTACTTAACTTAAAAAAATCACTAATTTAGGTCTAAAATGAATTTGTAAGAACGGTGCCATGATAAAACAAATTAAAATATGGTGGAGAAAATTTTCTTTAGCAAAAAACAAAACAAAACAAACAAACCACACAACACAACAAAACCCAAACCAAAAAACTCCAATGGAATCTCCCATCTTAAATGCAGTCACTTAGAACCTCCCTTGATTTTCCTCTCCTTATTGATTTATACAGGCTAAATTCTCTCTTCCTGATCTCCAGGCATAGCAAAGTGACTTCCAAGTGAGGAAGTCTTTGAGTGCTTATTATTTTTCCCCACGGGGAAGCTAGGTTTTCACCTTCCCCCCTCACTTCCCTCTAAGGGTGATTGATACATGTTGACAGTCCTGGGGGCAAGGGGATGTTATCAGAAAACCAACCCTATTCCTTTTTCTTATTGCTTAGCAAACCTCCTCTTTCGGGAGAGTCTGAAGACTTTCTTTCTGGTCACTCTTGGTAATAATGGTTGCTCTGATCGCTGTATTTTCAGTTTAGTAATTAATATGCTCAGCCAAGGGAAATCATCGGAATGTGCCATTTCATTGAAAGTTTCTGCTCTCCCCCAGCTTGTGTCTGAGCACTGGCTGCCTGTAGTTAGAAAAGCATGGCCAGCTTCTTTTCTATTTCCCTGCCTAGAGTTTTTATTCCTCTGTCTACCCCTCACCCACTAGGTGAATTTTTTGGACCCTCTTGGAATTGGAGCAGGAAAATGAAGAGCCAAAGGGAGAAGAAAAGGTTTTACCTGACTGGTACTGTTGTGTCATATCAGCCCTCTCTGGGCTTCTTTCTCTTAGGGTGCTTTTTACAAGTTCTTTGGAGATCCATTCCCCACCCCCCCAAGCCCTTGACTCTGGCTGGTTCATTGTTAACTCTTTTCTTAGCTCCTAGGTATATGGTGGGGCCTGGGGATCTCTTCAACTGAATCTAAGGCAATTCCAGCCTAGCTCCTTCTTGCATAGCCCACATCTGAAAAATAGAAGATACTTCAGCATTTTTTGCCATGACAAACTTTGGATGGATAGGGCACCTATCCATGCCAAGTCTCTTCCCTCCAACAGCAGAGCAGCTAGCACGCCATGGTCACTTTCCCTTTAGACTTCACAGGGATGTCAAACATCAGTGCACTGTATGCTGCCCGGGCTGCAGGAGGTAAACGTCAGGCACTCTCAAGGACTCTAATGAAACCCATTCCCTAGGCTTGAGGGGAGGAGCAGACTTAATATATCTTCGTCCAAAGTGGTGCGTGGTGTATTCACAAGCTAACTTTCTTCAGGTTCCTACTTAATGCTTAATTATTAAGCAGAATGCTTATACAAATATTATTGAACACATGCCAATGATTTATATTACTCCTAAATGAATGACGATGAGAGATTGGTCATTTGAAGATAAGAGATCCTTCAGGGACTGTATGATACAGTGGTGAAAGAAAGAAGGCTGAAATAAGAAATAAAAGTTAGATGCAAAACTGTCTAATGTCCTGCAGACCAACAAAACATGACCCTCTGGGGTTATTTTTTCTACCAGGCAGATCATTTCATCTCTCTGGACAAAAATAATTTGTAGCTTATCACTCTTCTACAAACTAACATCACATTTCACAGGTTCTGAGTCACAAGCTATAGTAAAGAGGAAAGTTACCTTTCCCTAGAGCAGAGGCAGGCAAACTATAGTCTGTAGGTCAAATGAAGCCAGCCCTTTTTTTTTTTTTTTTTGGTTTTTTTTTTTATATATTTATTTATTTGAGAGAGAGAGAGAGAGACCATGAGTGGGAGGGGCAGAGGGAGAGAGAATCTCAAGCAGATTCTCTGCTGAGTGTGGAGCCCAATGCAGGGCTCGATCTCATGACCCTGAGATCACAACCTGAGCTGAAACCAAGAGTTGGATGCTCAATT